>NW_027473589.1:143609-217183 GCF_050947335.1 Megachile rotundata | reverse complement strand
TTACTCTTATTATTATCAATCTAACTCATATTATTAGGCATATTGTGCTTATATGAGCGATAGAACGACAATTACTATATTTATTACACTCACTGTTATCAATCTAACTCATATTATTAACCATATTATGCAGATATGATCGATAGAACGACAATTACTATACTCATTACTCTTATTATTATCAATCTAACTCATGCTATTAGCCATATTATGGTTATATGATCGATATAACGACAATTACTATACTTATTACTCTTATTTTATCAATCTAACTCATATTATTAACCATATTATGCAGACATGATCGATAGAACGACAATTACTATACTTATTACTCTTATTATTATCAATCTAACTCATATTATTAGCCATATTATGCTTATATTATCGATAGAACGACAATTACTATACTTATTACGCTTATTATTATCAATCTAACTCATATTATTAGGCATATTATCCTTATATGATCGATAGAATGAGAATTACTATACTCACTACACTTAGTATTATCAATCTAACTCATGCTATTAGCCATATTATGGTTATATGATCGATATAACGACAATTACTATACTTATTACTCTTATTATTATCAATCTAACTCATATTATTAACCATATTACGCAGATATGATCGATAGAACGACAATTACTATACTTATTACTCTTATTATTATCAATCTAACTCATATTATTAACCATATTATGCAGATATGATCGATAGAACGACAATTACTACACTTATTACTCTTATTATTATCAACTAACTCATATTATTAGCCATATTATGCTTATATTATCGATAGAACGACAATTACTATACTTATTACTGTTATTATTATCAATCTAACTCATATTATTAGCCATATTATGCTTATATGATCGATAGTACGACAATTACTATACTCATTACTCTTATTATTATCAATCTAACTCATATTATTAGCCATATTATGCTTATATGATCGATAGAATGACAATTACTATACTCACTACTCTTAGTATTATCAATCTAACTCATATTATTAGCCATATTATGCTTATATTATCGATAGAACGACAATTACTATACTTATTACTGCATTATTATCAATCTAACTCATATTATTAGCCATATTGTTCTTATATGATCGATAGAACGACAATTACTATACTTATTACTCCTATTATTATAAATCTAACTCATATTATTAGCCATATTATGCTTATATGATCGATAGTACGACAATTACTATACTCATTACACTTATTATTATTAATCTAACTCATGCTATTAGCCATATTATGCTTATATGATCGATATAACGACAATTACTATACTTATTACTCTTATTATTATCAATCTAACTCATATTATTAACCATATTATGCAGATATGATCGATAGAACGACAATTACTATACTTATTACTGTTATTATTATCAATCTAACTCATATTATTAGCCATATTGTGCTTATATGATCGATAGAACGACAATTACTATACTTATTACTCCTATTATTATAAATCTAACTCATATTATTAGCCATATTATGCTTATATGATCGATAGTACGACAAATACTATACTCATTGCTCTTATTATCATCAATCTAACTCATATTATGAACCATATTATGCAGATATGATCGATAGAACGACAATTACTACACTTATTACTCTTATTATTATCAACCTAACTCATATTATTAGCCATATTATGCTTAAATGATGGGTAGAACGACAATTACTATACTTATTACTCTTATTATTATGAATCTAACTCATATTATTAACCATATTATGCAATTATGATCGATAGGACGACAATTACTATACTTATTACACTTATTATTATCAATCTAACTCATGTTATTAGCCATATTATGCTTATATGATCGATAGAAACAATTACTATACTTATTACTCTTATTATTATCAATCTAACTCATATTATTAACCATATTATGCAGATATGATCGATAGAACGACAATTACTATACTTATTACTCTTATTATTATCAATCTAACTCATATTATTAGCCATATTGTGCTTATATGATCGATAGAACGACAATTACTATACTTATTACTCTTATTATTATAAATCTAACTCATATTATTAGCCATATTATGCTTACATGATCGATAGTACGACAATTACTATACTCATTGCTCTTATTATTATCAATCTAACTCATATTATTAACCATATTATGCAGATATGATCGATAGAACGACAATTACTATACTCATTACTCTTATTATTATCAATCTAACTCATATTATTAGGCATATTGTGCTTATATGAGCGATAGAACGACAATTACTATATTTATTACACTCACTGTTATCAATCTAACTCATATTATTAACCATATTATGCAGATATGATCGATAGAACGACAATTACTATACTTATTACTCTTATTATTATCAATCTAACTCATATTATTAGCCATATTATGCTTATATTATCGATAGAACGACAATTACTATACTTATTACGCTTATTATTATCAATCTAACTCATATTATTAGGCATATTATCCTTATATGATCGATAGAATGAGAATTACTATACTCACTACTCTTAGTATTATCAATCTAACTCGTATTATTAGCCATATTATGCTTTATTATCGATAGAACGACAATTACTATACTTATTACTGTTATTATTATCAACCTAACTCATATTATTAGCCATATTGTGCTTATATGATCGATAGAACGACAATTACTATACTTATTACTCCTATTATTATAAATCTAACTCATATTATTAGCCATATTATGCTTATATGATCGATAGTACGACAAATACTATACTCATTGCTCTTATTATCATCAATCTAACTCATATTATTATCCATATTATGCAGATATGATCGATAGAACGACAATTACTACACTTATTACTCTTATTATTATCAATCTAACTCATATTATTAGACATATTATGCTTATATGATCGATAGTACGACAATTACTATACTCATTACTCTTATTATTATCAATCTAACTCATATTATTAACCATATTATGCACATATGATCGATAGCACGACATTTACTATACTTATTACTCGTATTATTATCAACCTAACGCATATTGTTAGCCATATTATGCTTATATGATCGATAGAAAGACAATCACTATACTTATTACCCTTATTATTATCTACCTAACTCATATTATTAGCCATATTATGCTTATATTATCGATAGAACGACAATTACTATACTTATTGCACTTATTATTATCAATCTAACTCATATTATTAGCCATATTATGCTTATATGATCGATAGTACGACAATTACTATACTTATTACTCCTATTATTATAAATCTAACTCACATTATTAGCCATATTATGCTTATATGATCGATAGTACGACAATTACTATACTCATTACTCTTATTATTATTAATCTAACTCATGCTATTAGCCATATTATGCTTAAATGATGGATAGAACGACAATTACTATACTTATTACTCTTATTATTATGAATCTAACTCATATTATTAACCATATTATGCAATTATGAACGATAGGACGACAATTACTATACTTATTCCACTTATCATTATCAATCTAACTCATATTATTAGCCATATTATGCTTATATGATCGATAGAACGACAATTACTATACTTATTACTCTTATTATTATGAATCTAACTCATATTATTAACCATATTATGCAATTATGATCGATAGGACGACAATTACTATACTTATTACACTTATTATTATCAATCTAACTCATATTATTAGCCATATTGTGCCTATATGATCGATAGAACGACAATTACTATACTTATTACTCCTACTATTATAAATCTAACTCATATTATTAGACATATTATGCTTATATGATCGATAGTACGACAATTACTATACTCATTACTCTTATTATTATCAATCTAACTCATATTATTAACCATATTATGCACATATGATCGATAGCACGACATTTACTATACTTATTACTCGTATTATTATCAACCTAACGCATATTGTTAGCCATATTATGCTTATATGATCGACAGAAAGACAATCACTATACTTATTACTCTTATTATTATCTACCTAACTCATATTATTAGCCATATTATGCTTATATTATCGATAGAACGACAATTACTATACTTATTGCACTTATTATTATCAATCTAACTCATGTTATTAGCCATATTATGCTTATATGATCGATAGAACGACAATTATGATACTTATTACTCTTATTATTATCAATCTAACTCATATTATTAACCATATTATGCAGATATGATCGATAGAACGACAATTACTATACTTATTACTCTTATTATTATCAATCTAACTCATATTATTAGCCATATTGTGCTTATATGATCGATAGAACGACAATTACTATACTTATTACTCTTATTATTATAAATCTAACTCATATTATTAGCCATATTATGCTTACATGATCGATAGTACGACAATTACTATACTCATTGCTCTTATTATTATTAATCTAACTCATATTATTAACCATATTATGCAGATATGATCGATAGAACGACAATTACTATACTCATTACTCTTATTATTATCAATCTAACTCATATTATTAGGCATATTGTGCTTATATGAGCGATAGAACGACAATTACTATATTTATTACACTCACTGTTATCAATCTAACTCATATTATTAACCATATTATGCAGATATGATCGATAGAACGACAATTACTATACTCATTACTCTTATTATTATCAATCTAACTCATGCTATTAGCCATATTATGGTTATATGATCGATATAACGACAATTACTATACTTATTACTCTTATTATTATCAATCTAACTCATATTATTAACCATATTATGCAGACATGATCGATAGAACGACAATTACTATACTTATTACTCTTATTATTATCAATCTAACTCATATTATTAGACATATTATGCTTATATGATCGATAGTACGACAATTACTATACTCATTACTCTTATTATTATCAATCTAACTCATATTATTAACCATATTATGCACATATGATCGATAGCACGACATTTACTATACTTATTACTCGTATTATTATCAACCTAACGCATATTGTTAGCCATATTATGCTTATATGATCGATAGAAAGACAATCACTATACTTATTACCCTTATTATTATCTACCTAACTCATATTATTAGCCATATTATGCTTATATTATCGATAGAACGACAATTACTATACTTATTGCACTTATTATTATCAATCTAACTCATGTTATTAGCCATATTATGCTTATATGATCGATAGAACGACAATTATGATACTTATTACTCTTATTATTATCAATCTAACTCATATTATTAACCATATTATGCAGACATGATCGATAGAACGACAATTACTATACTTATTACTCTTATTATTATCAATCTAACTCATATTATTAGACATATTATGCTTATATGATCGATAGTACGACAATTACTATACTCATTACTCTTATTATTATCAATCTAACTCATATTATTAACCATATTATGCACATATGATCGATAGCACGACATTTACTATACTTATTACTCGTATTATTATCAACCTAACGCATATTGTTAGCCATATTATGCTTATATGATCGATAGAAAGACAATCACTATACTTATTACTCTTATTATTATCTACCTAACTCATATTATTAGCCATATTATGCTTATATTATCGATAGAACGACAATTACTATACTTATTGCACTTATTATTATCAATCTAACTCATGTTATTAGCCATATTATGCTTATATGATCGATAGAACGACATTTATGATACTTATTACTCTTATTATTATCAATCTAACTCATATTATTAACCATATTATGCATATATGATCGATAGAACGACAATTACTATACTTATTACTCTTATTATTATCAATCTAACTCATATTATTAGCCATATTGTGCTTATATGATCGATAGAACGACAATTACTATACTTATTACTCTTATTATTATAAATCTAACTCATATTATTAGCCATATTATGCTTACATGATCGATAGTACGACAATTACTATACTCATTGCTCTTATTATTATCAATCTAACTCATATTATTAACCATATTATGCAGATATGATCGATAGAACGACAATTACTATACTCATTACTCTTATTATTATCAATCTAACTCATATTATTAGGCATATTGTGCTTATATGAGCGATAGAACGACAATTACTATATTTATTACACTCACTGTTATCAATCTAACTCATATTATTAACCATATTATGCAGATATGATCGATAGAACGACAATTACTATACTCATTACTCTTATTATTATCAATCTAACTCATGCTATTAGCCATATTATGGTTATATGATCGATATAACGACAATTACTATACTTATTACTCTTATTTTTATCAATCTAACTCATATTATTAACCATATTATGCAGACATGATCGATAGAACGACAATTACTATACTTATTACTCTTATTATTATCAATCTAACTCATATTATTAGCCATATTATGCTTATATTATCGATAGAACGACAATTACTATACTTATTACGCTTATTATTATCAATCTAACTCATATTATTAGGCATATTATCCTTATATGATCGATAGAATGAGAATTACTATACTCACTACACTTAGTATTATCAATCTAACTCATGCTATTAGCCATATTATGGTTATATGATCGATATAACGACAATTACTATACTTATTACTCTTATTATTATCAATCTAACTCATATTATTAACCATATTACGCAGATATGATCGATAGAACGACAATTACTATACTTATTACTCTTATTATTATCAATCTAACTCATATTATTAACCATATTATGCAGATATGATCGATAGAACGACAATTACTACACTTATTACTCTTATTATTATCAACCTAACTCATATTATTAGCCATATTATGCTTATATTATCGATAGAACGACAATTACTATACTTATTACTGTTATTATTATCAATCTAACTCATATTATTAGCCATATTATGCTTATATGATCGATAGTACGACAATTACTATACTCATTACTCTTATTATTATCAATCTAACTCATATTATTAGCCATATTATGCTTATATGATCGATAGAATGACAATTACTATACTCACTACTCTTAGTATTATCAATCTAACTCATATTATTAGCCATATTATGCTTATATTATCGATAGAACGACAATTACTATACTTATTACTGCATTATTATCAATCTAACTCATATTATTAGCCATATTGTTCTTATATGATCGATAGAACGACAATTACTATACTTATTACTCCTATTATTATAAATCTAACTCATATTATTAGCCATATTATGCTTATATGATCGATAGTACGACAATTACTATACTCATTACACTTATTATTATTAATCTAACTCATGCTATTAGCCATATTATGCTTATATGATCGATATAACGACAATTACTATACTTATTACTCTTATTATTATCAATCTAACTCATATTATTAACCATATTATGCAGATATGATCGATAGAACGACAATTACTATACTTATTACTGTTATTATTATCAATCTAACTCATATTATTAGCCATATTGTGCTTATATGATCGATAGAACGACAATTACTATACTTATTACTCCTATTATTATAAATCTAACTCATATTATTAGCCATATTATGCTTATATGATCGATAGTACGACAATTACTATACTCATTACACTTATTATTATTAATCTAACTCATGCTATTAGCCATATTATGCTTATATGATCGATATAACGACAATTACTATACTTATTACTCTTATTATTATCAATCTAACTCATATTATTAACCATATTATGCAGATATGATCGATAGAACGACAATTACTATACTTATTACTCCTATTATTATAAATCTAACTCATATTATTAGCCATATTATGCTTATATGATCGATAGTACGACAAATACTATACTCATTGCTCTTATTATCATCAATCTAACTCATATTATGAACCATATTATGCAGATATGATCGATAGAACGACAATTACTACACTTATTACTCTTATTATTATCAACCTAACTCATATTATTAGCCATATTATGCTTAAATGATGGGTAGAACGACAATTACTATACTTATTACTCTTATTATTATGAATCTAACTCATATTATTAACCATATTATGCAATTATGATCGATAGGACGACAATTACTATACTTATTACACTTATTATTATCAATCTAACTCATGTTATTAGCCATATTATGCTTATATGATCGATAGAACGACAATTACTATACTTATTACTCTTATTATTATCAATCTAACTCATATTATTAACCATATTATGCAGATATGATCGATAGAACGACAATTACTATACTTATTACTCTTATTATTATCAATCTAACTCATATTATTAGCCATATTGTGCTTATATGATCGATAGAACGACAATTACTATACTTATTACTCTTATTATTATAAATCTAACTCATATTATTAGCCATATTATGCTTACATGATCGATAGTACGACAATTACTATACTCATTGCTCTTATTATTATCAATCTAACTCATATTATTAACCATATTATGCAGATATGATCGATAGAACGACAATTACTATACTCATTACTCTTATTATTATCAATCTAACTCATATTATTAGGCATATTGTGCTTATATGAGCGATAGAACGACAATTACTATATTTATTACACTCACTGTTATCAATCTAACTCATATTATTAACCATATTATGCAGATATGATCGATAGAACGACAATTACTATACTTATTACTCTTATTATTATCAATCTAACTCATATTATTAGCCATATTATGCTTATATTATCGATAGAACGACAATTACTATACTTATTACGCTTATTATTATCAATCTAACTCATATTATTAGGCATATTATCCTTATATGATCGATAGAATGAGAATTACTATACTCACTACTCTTAGTATTATCAATCTAACTCGTATTATTAGCCATATTATGCTTTATTATCGATAGAACGACAATTACTATACTTATTACTGTTATTATTATCAACCTAACTCATATTATTAGCCATATTGTGCTTATATGATCGATAGAACGACAATTACTATACTTATTACTCCTATTATTATAAATCTAACTCATATTATTAGCCATATTATGCTTATATGATCGATAGTACGACAAATACTATACTCATTGCTCTTATTATCATCAATCTAACTCATATTATTATCCATATTATGCAGATATGATCGATAGAACGACAATTACTACACTTATTACTCTTATTATTATCAACCTAACTCATATTATTAGCCATATTATGCTTAAATGATGGATAGAACGACAATTACTATACTTATTACTCTTATTATTATGAATCTAACTCATATTATTAACCATATTATGAAATTATGATCGATAGGACGACAATTACTATACTTATTACACTTATTATTATCAATCTAACTCATGTTATTAGCCATATTATGCTTATATGATCGATAGAACGACAATTACTATACTTATTACTCTTATTATTATCAATCTAACTCATATTATTAGCCATATTATGCTTACATGATCGATAGTACGACAATTACTATACTCATTGCTCTTATTATTATCAATCTAACTCATATTATTAACCATATTATGCAGATATGATCGATAGAACGACAATTACTATACTCATTACTCTTATTATTATCAATCTAACTCATGCTATTAGCCATATTATGCTTATATTATCGATAGAACGACAATTACTATACTCATTACTCTTATTATTATCAATCTAACTCATATTATTAGCCATATTATGCTTATATGATCGATAGTACGACAATTACTATACTCATTACTCTTATTATGATCAATCTAACTCATATTATTAGCCATATTATGCTTATATGATCGATAGAACGACAATCACTATACTTATTACTCTTATTATTATCAACCTAACTCATATTATTAGCCATATTATGCTTAAATGATGGATAGAACGACAATTACTATACTTATTACTCTTATTATTATGAATCTAACTCATATTATTAACCATATTATGCAATTATGAACGATAGGACGACAATTACTATACTTATTCCACTTATCATTATCAATCTAACTCATATTATTAGCCATATTATGCTTATATGATCGATAGAACGACAATTACTATACTTATTACTCTTATTATTATGAATCTAACTCATATTATTAACCATATTATGCAATTATGATCGATAGGACGACAATTACTATACTTATTACACTTATTATTATCAATCTAACTCATATTATTAACCATATTATGCAGATATGATCGATAGAACGACAATTACTATACTTATTACTCTTATTATTATCAATCTAACTCATATTATTAGCCATATTGTGCTTATATGATCGATAGAACGACAATTACTATACTTATTACTCTTATTATTATAAATCTAACTCATATTATTAGCCATATTATGCTTACATGATCGATAGTACGACAATTACTATACTCATTGCTCTTATTATTATCAATCTAACTCATATTATTAACCATATTATGCAGATATGATCGATAGAACGACAATTACTATACTCATTACTCTTATTATTATCAATCTAACTCATATTATTAGGCATATTGTGCTTATATGAGCGATAGAACGACAATTACTATATTTATTACACTCACTGTTATCAATCTAACTCATATTATTAACCATATTATGCAGATATGATCGATAGAACGACAATTACTATACTTATTACTCTTATTATTATCAATCTAACTCATATTATTAGCCATATTATGCTTATATTATCGATAGAACGACAATTACTATACTTATTACGCTTATTATTATCAATCTAACTCATATTATTAGGCATATTATCCTTATATGATCGATAGAATGAGAATTACTATACTCACTACTCTTAGTATTATCAATCTAACTCGTATTATTAGCCATATTATGCTTTATTATCGATAGAACGACAATTACTATACTTATTACTGTTATTATTATCAACCTAACTCATATTATTAGCCATATTGTGCTTATATGATCGATAGAACGACAATTACTATACTTATTACTCCTATTATTATAAATCTAACTCATATTATTAGCCATATTATGCTTATATGATCGATAGTACGACAAATACTATACTCATTGCTCTTATTATCATCAATCTAACTCATATTATTATCCATATTATGCAGATATGATCGATAGAACGACAATTACTACACTTATTACTCTTATTATTATCAACCTAACTCATATTATTAGCCATATTATGCTTAAATGATGGATAGAACGACAATTACTATACTTATTACTCTTATTATTATGAATCTAACTCATATTATTAACCATATTATGAAATTATGATCGATAGGACGACAATTACTATACTTATTACACTTATTATTATCAATCTAACTCATGTTATTAGCCATATTATGCTTATATGATCGATAGAACGACAATTACTATACTTATTACTCTTATTATTATCAATCTAAC
Organism: Megachile rotundata; assembly: GCF_050947335.1. Taxonomy (NCBI): domain Eukaryota; kingdom Metazoa; phylum Arthropoda; class Insecta; order Hymenoptera; family Megachilidae; genus Megachile; species Megachile rotundata. The sequence continues at coordinate 205,630 of NW_027473589.1, read as the reverse complement.
TCATATTATTAGCCATATTATGCTTACATGATCGATAGTACGACAATTACTATACTCATTGCTCTTATTATTATCAATCTAACTCATATTATTAACCATATTATGCAGATATGATCGATAGAACGACAATTACTATACTCATTACTCTTATTATTATCAATCTAACTCATGCTATTAGCCATATTATGCTTATATTATCGATAGAACGACAATTACTATACTCATTACTCTTATTATTATCAATCTAACTCATATTATTAGCCATATTATGCTTATATGATCGATAGTACGACAATTACTATACTCATTACTCTTATTATGATCAATCTAACTCATATTATTAGCCATATTATGCTTATATGATCGATAGAACGACAATCACTATACTTATTACTCTTATTATTATCAACCTAACTCATATTATTAGCCATATTATGCTTAAATGATGGATAGAACGACAATTACTATACTTATTACTCTTATTATTATGAATCTAACTCATATTATTAACCATATTATGCAATTATGAACGATAGGACGACAATTACTATACTTATTCCACTTATCATTATCAATCTAACTCATATTATTAGCCATATTATGCTTATATGATCGATAGAACGACAATTACTATACTTATTACTCTTATTATTATGAATCTAACTCATATTATTAACCATATTATGCAATTATGATCGATAGGACGACAATTACTATACTTATTACACTTATTATTATCAATCTAACTCATATTATTAGCCATATTGTGCTTATATGATCGATAGAACGACAATTACTATACTTATTACTCTTACTATTATAAATCTAACTCATATTATTAGCCATATTATGCTTACATGATCGATAGTACGACAATTACTATACTCATTGCTCTTATTATTATCAATCTAACTCATATTATTAACCATATTATGCAGATATGATCGATAGAACGACAATTACTATACCCATTACTCTTATTATTATCAATCTAACTCATGCTATTAGCCATATTATGGTTATATGATCGATATAACGACAATTACTATACTTATTACTCATATTATTATCAATCTAACTCATATTATTAACCATATTATGCAGATATGATCGATAGAACGACAATTACTATACTTATTACTCTTATTATTATCAATCTAACTCATATTACTAGCCATATTATGCTTATATTATCGATAGAACGACAATTACTATACTTATTACGCTTATTATTATCAATCTAACTCATATTATTAGGCATATTATCCTTATATGATCGATAGAATGAGAATTACTATACCCACTACTCTTAGTATTATCAATCTAACTCGTATTATTAGCCATATTATGTTTTATTATCGATAGACCGACAATTACTATACTTATTACTCTTACTATTATAAATCTAACTCATATTATTAGACATATTATGCTTATATGATCGATAGTACGACAATTACTATACACATTACTCTTATTATTATCAATCTAACTCATGCTATTAGCCATATTATGGTTATATGATCGATATAACGACAATTACTATACTTATTACTCTTATTATTATCAATCTAACTCATATTATTAACCATATTACGCAGATATGATCGATAGAACGACAATTACTATACTTATTACTCTTATTATTATCAATCTAACTCATATTATTAACCATATTATGCAGATATGATCGATAGAACGACAATTACTACACTTATTACTCTTATTATTATCAACCTAACTCACATTATTAGCCATTTTATGCTTAAATGATCGATAGAACGGCAATTACTATACTTATTACTCTTATTATTATGAATCTAACTCATATTATTAACCATATTATGCAATTATGATCGATAGAACGACAATTACTATACTTATTACACTTATTATTATCAATCTAACTCATATTATTAACCATATTATGCTAATATGATCGATAGAACGACAATTACTATACTTATTACACTCACTATTATCAATCTAACTCATATTATTAACCATATTATGCAGATATGATCGATAGCACGACATTGACTATTCTTATTACTCTTATTACTATCAACCTAACTCATATTATTAGCCATATTATGCTTATATGATCGATAGAACGACAATCACTATACTTATTACTCTTATTATTATCAACCTAACTCATATTATTAGCCATATTATGCTTATATTATCGATAGAACGACAATTACTATACTTATTACTGTTATTATTATCAATCTAACTCATATTATTAGCCATATTATGCTTATATGATCGGTAGTACGACAATTACTATACTCATTACTCTTATTATTATCAATCTAACTCATATTATTAGCCATATTATGCTTATATGATCGATAGAATGACAATTACTATACTCACTACTCTTAGTATTATCAATCTAACTCATATTATTAGCCATATTATGCTTATATTATCGATAGAACGACAATTACTATACTTATTACTGCATTATTATCAATCTAACTCATATTATTAGCCATATTGTGCTTATATGATCGATAGAACGACAATTACTACACTTATTACTCTTATTATTATCAACCTAACTCATATTATTAGCCATATTATGCTTATATTATCGATAGAACGACAATTACTATACTTATTACACTTATTATTATCAATCTAACTCATGTTATTAGCCATATTATGCTTATATGATCGATAGAACGACAATTACTATACTTATTACTCTTATTATTATCAATCTAACTCATATTATTAACCATATTATGCAGATATGATCGATAGAACGACAATTACTATACTTATTACTCTTATTATTATCAATCTAACTCGTATTATTAGCCATATTGTGCTTATATGATCGATAGAACGACAATTACTATACTTATTACTCTTATTATTATAAATCTAACTCATATTATTAGCCATATTATGCTTACATGATCGATAGTACGACAATTACTATACTCATTGCTCTTATTATTATCAATCTAACTCATATTATTAACCATATTATGCAGATATGATCGATAGAACGACAATTACTATACCCATTACTCTTATTATTATCAATCTAACTCATGCTATTAGCCATATTATGGTTATATGATCGATATAACGACAATTACTATACTTATTACTCATATTATTATCAATCTAACTCATATTATTAACCATATTATGCAGATATGATCGATAGAACGACAATTACTATACTTATTACTCTTATTATTATCAATCTAACTCATATTACTAGCCATATTATGCTTATATTATCGATAGAACGACAATTACTATACTTATTACTCTTATTATTATCAATCTAACTCATATTATTAACCATATTATGCAGATATGATCGATAGAACGACAATTACTATACTTATTACTGTTATTATTATCAATCTAACTCATATTATTAGCCATATTGTGCTTATATGATCGATAGAACGACAATTACTATACTTATTACTCCTATTATTATAAATCTAACTCATATTATTAGCCATATTATGCTTATATGATCGATAGTACGACAAATACTATACTCATTGCTCTTATTACCATCAATCTAACTCATATTATTAACCATATTATGCAGATATGATCGATAGAACGACAATTACTACACTTATTACTCTTATTATTATCAACCTAACTCATATTATTAGCCATATTATGCTTAAATGATGGATAGAACGACAATTACTATACTTATTACTCTTATTATTATGAATCTAACTCATATTATTAACCATATTATGCAATTATGAACGATAGGACGACAATTACTATACTTATTCCACTTATCATTATCAATCTAACTCATATTATTAGCCATATTGTGCTTATATGATCGATAGAACGACAATTACTATACTTATTACTCTTACTATTATAAATCTAACTCATATTATTAGACATATTATGCTTATATGATCGATAGTACGACAATTACTATACTCATTACTCTTATTATTATCAATCTAACTCATATTATTAACCATATTATGCACATATGATCGATAGCACGACATTTACTATACTTATTACTCGTATTATTATCAACCTAACGCATATTGTTAGCCATATTATGCTTATATGATCGATAGAAAGACAATCACTATCCTTATTACTCTTATTATTATCTACCTAACTCATATTATTAGCCATATTATGCTTATATTATCGATAGAACGACAATTACTATACTTATTACACTTATTATTATCAATCTAACTCATGTTATTAGCCATATTATGCTTATATGATCGATAGAACGACAATTACTATACTTATTACTCTTATTATTATCAATCTAACTCATATTATTAACCATATTATGCAGATATGATCGATAGAACGACAATTACTATACTCATTACTCTTATTATTATCAATCTACCTCATATTATTAGGCATATTGTGCTTATATGAGCGATAGAACGACAATTACTATATTTATTACACTCACTGTTATCAATCTAACTCATATTATTAACCATATTATGCAGATATGATCGATAGAACGACAATTACTATACTCATTACTCTTATTATTATCAATCTAACTCATGCTATTAGCCATATTATGGTTATATGATCGATATAACGACAATTACTATACTTATTACTCTTATTATTATCAATCTAACTCATATTATTAACCATATTATGCAGATATGATCGATAGAACGACAATTACTATACTTATTACTCTTATTATTATCAATCTAACTCGTATTATTAGCCATATTGTGCTTATATGATCGATAGAACGACAATTACTATACTTATTACTCTTATTATTATAAATCTAACTCATATTATTAGCCATATTATGCTTACATGATCGATAGTACGACAATTACTATACTCATTGCTCTTATTATTATCAATCTAACTCATATTATTAACCATATTATGCAGATATGATCGATAGAACGACAATTACTATACCCATTACTCTTATTATTATCAATCTAACTCATGCTATTAGCCATATTATGGTTATATGATCGATATAACGACAATTACTATACTTATTACTCATATTATTATCAATCTAACTCATATTATTAACCATATTATGCAGATATGATCGATAGAACGACAATTACTATACTTATTACTCTTATTATTATCAATCTAACTCATATTACTAGCCATATTATGCTTATATTATCGATAGAACGACAATTACTATACTTATTACTCTTATTATTATCAATCTAACTCATATTATTAACCATATTATGCAGATATGATCGATAGAACGACAATTACTATACTTATTACTGTTATTATTATCAATCTAACTCATATTATTAGCCATATTGTGCTTATATGATCGATAGAACGACAATTACTATACTTATTACTCCTATTATTATAAATCTAACTCATATTATTAGCCATATTATGCTTATATGATCGATAGTACGACAAATACTATACTCATTGCTCTTATTACCATCAATCTAACTCATATTATTAACCATATTATGCAGATATGATCGATAGAACGACAATTACTACACTTATTACTCTTATTATTATCAACCTAACTCATATTATTAGCCATATTATGCTTAAATGATGGATAGAACGACAATTACTATACTTATTACTCTTATTATTATGAATCTAACCCATATTATTAACCATATTATGCAATTATGAACGATAGGACGACAATTACTATACTTATTCCACTTATCATTATCAATCTAACTCATATTATTAGCCATATTGTGCTTATATGATCGATAGAACGACAATTACTATACTTATTACTCTTACTATTATAAATCTAACTCATATTATTAGACATATTATGCTTATATGATCGATAGTACGACAATTACTATACTCATTACTCTTATTATTATCAATCTAACTCATATTATTAACCATATTATGCACATATGATCGATAGCACGACATTTACTATACTTATTACTCGTATTATTATCAACCTAACGCATATTGTTAGCCATATTATGCTTATATGATCGATAGAAAGACAATCACTATCCTTATTACTCTTATTATTATCTACCTAACTCATATTATTAGCCATATTATGCTTATATTATCGATAGAACGACAATTACTATACTTATTACACATATTATTATCAATCTAACTCATGTTATTAGCCATATTATGCTTATATGATCGATAGAACGACAATTACTATACTTATTACTCTTATTATTATCAATCTAACTCATATTATTAACCATATTATGCAGATATGATCGATAGAACGACAATTACTATACTCATTACTCTTATTATTATCAATCTACCTCATATTATTAGGCATATTGTGCTTATATGAGCGATAGAACGACAATTACTATATTTATTACACTCACTGTTATCAATCTAACTCATATTATTAACCATATTATGCAGATATGATCGATAGAACGACAATTACTATACTCATTACTCTTATTATTATCAATCTAACTCATGCTATTAGCCATATTATGGTTATATGATCGATATAACGACAATTACTATACTTATTACTCTTATTATTATCAATCTAACTCATATTATTAACCATATTATGCAGATATGATCGATAGAACGACAATTACTATACTTATTACTCTTATTATTATCAATCTAACTCATATTATTAGCCATATTATGCTTATATTATCGATAGAACGACAATTACTATACTTATTACGCTTATTATTATCAATCTAACTCTTATTATTCGGCATATTATCCTTATATGATCGATAGAATGAGAATTACTATACTCACTACTCTTAGTATTATCAATCTAACTCGTATTATTAGCCATATTATGTTTTATTATCGATAGAACGGCAATTACTATACTTATTACTCTTATTATTATCAATCTAACTCATATTATTAACCATATTATGCAATTATGATCGATAGAACGACAATTACTATACTTATTACACTTATTATTATCGATCTAACTCATATTATTAACCATATTATGCTAATATGATCGATAGAACGACAATTACTATACATATTACACTCACTATTATCAATCTAACTCATATTATTAACCATATTATGCAGATATGATCGATAGCACGACATTGACTATTCTTATTACTCTTATTACTATCAACCTAACTCATATTATTAGCCATATTATGCTTATATGATCGATAGAACGACAATCACTATACTTATTACTCTTATTATTATCAACCTAACTCATATTATTAGCCATATTATGCTTATATTATCGATAGAACGACAATTACTATACTTATTACTGTTATTATTATCAATCTAACTCATATTATTAGCCATACTATGCTTATATGATCGATAGTACGACAATTACTATACTCATTACTCTTATTATTATTAATCTAACTCATGCTATTAGCCATATTATGCTTATATGATCGATATAACGACAATTACTACACTTATTACTCTTATTATTATCAACCTAACTCATATTATTAGCCATATTATGCTTAAATGATGGATAGAACGACAATTACTATACTTATTACTCTTATTATTATGAATCTAACTCATATTATTAACCATATTATGCAATTATGAACGATAGGACGACAATTACTATACTTATTCCACTTATCATTATCAATCTAACTCATATTATTAGCCATATTATGCTTATATGATCGATAGAACGACAATTACTATACTTATTACTCTTATTATTATGAATCTAACTCATATTATTAACCATATTATGCAATTATGATCGATAGGACGACAATTACTATACTTATTACACTTATTATTATCAATCTAACTCATATTATTAGCCATATTGTGCTTATATGATCGATAGAACGACAATTACTATACTTATTACTCTTACTATTATAAATCTAACTCATATTATTAGCCATATTATGCTTACATGATCGATAGTACGACAATTACTATACTCATTGCTCTTATTATTATCAGTCTAACTCATATTATTAACCATATTATGCAGATATGATCGATAGAACGACAATTACTATACCCATTACTCTTATTATTATCAATCTAACTCATGCTATTAGCCATATTATGGTTATATGATCGATATAACGACAATTACTATACTTATTACTCATATTATTATCAATCTAACTCATATTATTAACCATATTATGCAGATATGATCGATAGAACGACAATTACTATACTTATTACTCTTATTATTATCAATCTAACTCATATTACTAGCCATATTATGCTTATATTATCGATAGAACGACAATTACTATACTTATTACGCTTATTATTATCAATCTAACTCATATTATTAGGCATATTATCCTTATATGATCGATAGAATGAGAATTACTATACCCACTACTCTTAGTATTATCAATCTAACTCGTATTATTAGCCATATTATGTTTTATTATCGATAGACCGACAATTACTATACTTATTACTCTTACTATTATAAATCTAACTCATATTATTAGACATATTATGCTTATATGATCGATAGTACGACAATTACTATACACATTACTCTTATTATTATCAATCTAACTCATGCTATTAGCCATATTATGGTTATATGATCGATATTACGACAATTACTATACTTATTACTCTTATTATTATCAATCTAACTCATATTATTAACCATATTACGCAGATATGATCGATAGAACGACAATTACTATACTTATTACTCTTATTATTATGAATCTAACTCATATTATTAACCATATTATGCAATTATGATCGATAGAACGACAATTACTATACTTATTACACTTATTATTATCAATCTAACTCATGTTATTAGCCATATTATGCTTATATGATCGATAGAACGACAATTACTATACTTATTACTCTTATTATTATGAATCTAACTCATATTATTAACCATATTATGCAATTATGATCGATAGGACGACAATTACTATACTTATTACACTTATTATTATCAATCTAACTCATATTATTAGCCATATTGTGCTTATATGATCGATAGAACGACAATTACTATACTTATTACTCTTACTATTATAAATCTAACTCATATTATTAGCCATATTATGCTTACATGATCGATAGTACGACAATTACTATACTCATTGCTCTGATTATTATCAATCTAACTCATATTATTAACCATATTATGCAGATATGATCGATAGAACGACAATTACTATACTCATTACTCTTATTATTATCAATCTAACTCATATTATTAGGCATATTGTGCTTATATGAGCGATAGAACGACAATTACTATATTTATTACACTCACTGTTATCAATCTAACTCATATTATTAGCCATATTATGCTTATATTATCGATAGAACGACAATTACTATACTTATTACGCTTATTATTATCAATCTAACACATATTATTAGGCATATTATCCTTATATGATCGATAGAATGAGAATTACTATACTCACTACTCTTAGTATTATCAATCTAACTCGTATTATTAGCCATATTATGTTTTATTATCGATAGAGCGACAATTACTATACTTATTACTCTTACTATTATAAATCTAACTCATATTATTAGACATATTATGCTTATATGATCGATAGTACGACAATTACTATACACATTACTCTTATTATTATCAATCTAACTCATGCTATTAGCCATATTATGGTTATATGATCGATATAACGACAATTACTATACTTATTACTCTTACTATTATAAATCTAACTCATATTATTAGACATATTATGCTTATATGATCGATAGAACGACAATTACTATACTTATTACTCTTATTATTATCAATATAACTCATATTATTAACCATATTATGCAGATATGATCGATAGAACGACAATTACTACACTTATTACTCTTATTATTATCAACCTAACTCACATTATTAGCCATTTTATGCTTAAATGATCGATAGAACGGCAATTACTATACTTATTACTCTTATTATTATGAATCTAACTCATATTATTAACCATACTATGCAATTATGATCGATAGAACGACAATTACTATACTTATTACACTTATTATTATCAATCTAACTCATATTATTAACCATATTATGCTAATATGATCGATAGAACGACAATTACTATACTTATTACACTCACTATTATCAATCTAACTCATATTATTAACCATATTATGCAGATATGATCGATAGCACGACATTGACTGTTCTTATTACTCTTATTACTATCAACCTAACTCATATTATTAGCCATATTATGCTTATATGATCGATAGAACGGCAATCACTATACTTATTACTCTTATTATTATCAACCTAACTCATATTATTAGCCATATTATGCTTATATTATCGATAGAACGACAATTACTATACTTATTACTGTTATTATTATCAATCTAACTCATATTATTAGCCATATTATGCTTATATGATCGATAGTACGACAATCACTATACTCATTACTCTTATTATTATCAATCTAACTCATATTATTAGCCATATTATGCTTATATGATCGATAGAATGACAATTACTATACTCACTACTCTTAGTATTATCAATCTAACTCATATTATTAGCCATATTATGCTTATATTATCGATAGAACGACAATTACTATACTTATTACTCTTATTATTATCAATCTAACTCATATTATTAACCATATTATGCAGATATGATCGATAGAACGACAATTACTATACTTATTACTGTTATTATTATCAATCTAACTCATATTATTAGCCATATTGTGCTTATATGATCGATAGTACGACAATTACTATACTCATTACTCTTATTATTATCAATCTAACTCATATTATTAGCCATATTATGCTTATATGATCGATAGAATGACAATTACTATACTCACTACTCTTAGTATTATCAACCTAACTCATATTATTAGCCATATTATGCTTAAATGATGGATAGAACGACAATTACTATACTTATTACTCTTATTATTATGAATCTAACTCATATTATTAACCATATTATGCAATTATGAACGATAGGACGACAATTACTATACTTATTCCACTTATCATTATCAATCTAACTCATATTATTAGCCATATTGTGCTTATATGAGCGATAGAACGACAATTACTATATTTATTACACTCACTGTTATCAATCTAACTCATATTATTAACCATATTATGCAGATATGATCGATAGAACGACAATTACTATACTCATTACTCTTATTATTATCAATCTAACTCATGCTATTAGCCATATTATGGTTATATGATCGATATAACGACAATTACTATACTTATTACTCTTATTATTATCAATCTAACTCGTATTATTAACCATATTATGCAGATATGATCGATAGAACGACAATTACTATACTTATTACTCTTATTATTATCAATCTAACTCATATTATTAGCCATATTATGCTTATATTATCGATAGAACGACAATTACTATACTTATTACGCTTATTATTATCAATCTAACTCTTATTATTCGGCATATTATCCTTATATGATCGATAGAATGAGAATTACTATACTCACTACTCTTAGTATTATCAATCTAACTCGTATTATTAGCCATATTATGTTTTATTATCGATAGAACGACAATTACTATACTTATTACTCTTATTATTATCAATCTAACTCATATTATTAACCATATTATGCAATTATGATCGATAGAACGACAATTACTATACTTATTACACTTATTATTATCGATCTAACTCATATTATTAACCATATTATGCTAATATGATCGATAGAACGACAATTACTATACATATTACACTCACTATTATCAATCTAACTCATATTATTAACCATATTATGCAGATATGATCGATAGCACGACATTGACTATTCTTATTACTCTTATTACTATCAACCTAACTCATATTATTAGCCATATTATGCTTATATGATCGATAGAACGACAATCACTATACTTATTACTCTTATTATTATCAACCTAACTCATATTATTAGCCATATTATGCTTATATTATCGATAGAACGACAATTACTATACTTATTACTGTTATTATTATCAATCTAACTCATATTATTAGCCATACTATGCTTATATGATCGATAGTACGACAATTACTATACTTATTACTGTTATTATTATCAATCTAACTCATATTATTAGCCATATTATGCTTATATGATCGATAGTACGACAATTACTATACTCATTACTCTTATTATTATTAATCTAACTCATGCTATTAGCCATATTATGCTTATATGATCGATATAACGACAATTACTACACTTATTACTCTTATTATTATCAACCTAACTCATATTATTAGCCATATTATGCTTAAATGATGGATAGAACGACAATTACTATACTTATTACTCTTATTATTATGAATCTAACTCATATTATTAACCATATTATGCAATTATGAACGATAGGACGACAATTACTATACTTATTCCACTTATCATTATCAATCTAACTCATATTATTAGCCATATTATGCTTATATGATCGATAGAACGACAATTACTATACTTATTACTCTTATTATTATGAATCTAACTCATATTATTAACCATATTATGCAATTATGATCGATAGGACGACAATTACTATACTTATTACACTTATTATTATCAATCTAACTCATATTATTAGCCATATTGTGCTTATATGATCGATAGAACGACAATTACTATACTTATTACTCTTACTATTATAAATCTAACTCATATTATTAGCCATATTATGCTTACATGATCGATAGTACGACAATTACTATACTCATTGCTCTTATTATTATCAATCTAACTCATATTATTAACCATATTATGCAGATATGATCGATAGAACGACAATTACTATACCCATTACTCTTATTATTATCAATCTAACTCATGCTATTAGCCATATTATGGTTATATGATCGATATAACGACAATTACTATACTTATTACTCATATTATTATCAATCTAACTCATATTATTAACCATATTATGCAGATATGATCGATAGAACGACAATTACTATACTTATTACTCTTATTATTATCAATCTAACTCATATTACTAGCCATATTATGCTTATATTATCGATAGAACGACAATTACTATACTTATTACGCTTATTATTATCAATCTAACTCATATTATTAGGCATATTATCCTTATATGATCGATAGAATGAGAATTACTATACCCACTACTCTTAGTATTATCAATCTAACTCGTATTATTAGCCATATTATGTTTTATTATCGATAGACCGACAATTACTATACTTATTACTCTTACTATTATAAATCTAACTCATATTATTAGACATATTATGCTTATATGATCGATAGTACGACAATTACTATACACATTACTCTTATTATTATCAATCTAACTCATGCTATTAGCCATATTATGGTTATATGATCGATATAACGACAATTACTATACATATTACTCTTATTATTATCAATCTAACTCATATTATTAACCATATTACGCAGATATGATCGATAGAACGACAATTACTATACTTATTACTCTTATTATTATCAATCTAACTCATATTATTAACCATATTATGCAGATATGATCGATAGCACGACATTGACTATTCTTATTACTCTTATTACTATCAACCTAACTCATATTATTAGCCATATTATGCTTATATGATCGATAGAACGACAATCACTATACTTATTACTCTTATTATTATCAACCTAACTCATATTATTAGCCATATTATGCTTATATTATCGATAGAACGACAATTACTATACTTATTACTGTTATTATTATCAATCTAACTCATATTATTAGCCATATTATGCTTATATGATCGGTAGTACGACAATTACTATACTCATTACTCTTATTATTATCAATCTAACTCATATTATTAGCCATATTATGCTTATATGATCGATAGAATGACAATTACTATACTCACTACTCTTAGTATTATCAATTTAACTCATATTATTAGCCATATTATGCTTATATTATCGATAGAACGACAATTACTATACCTATTACTGCATTATTATCAATCTAACTCATATTATTAGCCATATTGTGCTTATATGATCGATAGAACGACAATTACTACACTTATTACTCTTATTATTATCAACCTAACTCATATTATTAGCCATATTATGCTTATATTATCGATAGAACGACAATTACTATACTTATTACACTTATTATTATCAATCTAACTCATGTTATTAGCCATATTATGCTTATATGATCGATAGAACGACAATTACTATACTTATTACTCTTATTATTATCAATCTAACTCATATTATTAACCATATTATGCAGATATGATCGATAGAACGACAATTACTATACTTATTACTCTTATTATTATCAATCTAACTCATATTATTAGCCATATTGTGCTTATATGATCGATAGAACGACAATTACTATACTTATTACTCTTATTATTATAAATCTAACTCATATTATTAGCCATATTATGCTTACATGATCGATAGTACGACAATTACTATACTCATTGCTCTTATTATTATCAATCTAACTCATATTATTAACCATATTATGCAGATATGATCGATAGAACGACAATTACTATACTCATTACTCTTATTATTATCAATCTAACTCATATTATTAGGCATATTGTGCTTATATGAGCGATAGAACGACAATTACTATATTTATTACACTCACTGTTATCAATCTAACTCATATTATTAACCATATTATGCAGATATGATCGATAGAACGACAATTACTATACTCATTACTCTTATTATTATCAATCTAACTCATGCTATTAGCCATATTATGGTTATATGATCGATATAACGACAATTACTATACTTATTACTCTTATTATTATAAATCTAACTCATATTATTAGCCATATTATGCTTATATTATCGATAGAACGACAATTACTATACTTATTACGCTTATTATTATCAATCTAACTCTTATTATTCGGCATATTATCCTTATATGATCGATAGAATGAGAATTACTATACTCACTACTCTTAGTATTATCAATCTAACTCGTATTATTAGCCATATTATGTTTTATTATCGACAGAACGACAATTACTATACTTATTACACTTATTATTATCAATCTAACTCATATTATTAACCATATTATGCTAATATGATCGATAGAACGACAATTACTATACTTATTACACTCACTATTATCAATCTAACTCACATTATTAGCCATATTATGGTTATATGACCGATAGAACGACAATTACTATACTTATTGCTCTTATTATAATAAATCTAACTCATATTATTAGCCATATTATGCTTATATGATCGATAGTACGACAATTACTATACTCGTTGCTCTTATTATTATCAATCTAACTCATATTATTAACCATATTATGCAGATATGATCGATAGAACGACAATTACTATACTCATTAGTCTTATTATTATCAACCTAACTCATATTATTAGCCATATTATGCTTATATTATCGATAGAACGACAATTACTATACTTATTACTGTTATTATTATCAATCTAACTCATATTATTAGCCATACTATGCTTATATGATCGATAGTACGACAATTACTATACTTATTACTGTTATTATTATCAATCTAACACATATTATTAGCCATATTATGCTTATATGATCGATAGTACGACAATTACTATACTCATTACTCTTATTATTATTAATCTAACTCATGCTATTAGCCATATTATGCTTATATGATCGATATAACGACAATTACTACACTTATTACTCTTATTATTATCAACCTAACTCATATTATTAGCCATATTATGCTTAAATGATGGATAGAACGACAATTACTATACTTATTACACTTATTATTATGAATCTAACTCATATTATTAACCATATTATGCAATTATGAACGATAGGACGACAATTACTATACTTATTCCACTTATCATTATCAATCTAACTCATATTATTAGCCATATTATGCTTACATGATCGATAGTACGACAATTACTATACTCATTGCTCTTATTATTATCAATCTAACTCATATTATTAACCATATTATGCAGATATGATCGATAGAACGACAATTACTATACCCATTACTCTTATTATTATCAATCTAACTCATGCTATTAGCCATATTATGGTTATATGATCGATATAACGACAATTACTATACTTATTACTCATATTATTATCAATCTAACTCATATTATTAACCATATTATGCAGATATGATCGATAGAACGACAATTACTATACTTATTACTCTTATTATTATCAATCTAACTCATATTACTAGCCATATTATGCTTATATTATCGATAGAACGACAATTACTATACTTATTACGCTTATTATTATCAATCTAACTCATATTATTAGGCATATTATCCTTATATGATCGATAGAATGAGAATTACTATACCCACTACTCTTAGTATTATCAATCTAACTCGTATTATTAGCCATATTATGTTTTATTATCGATAGACCGACAATTACTATACTTATTACTCTTACTATTATAAATCTAACTCATATTATTAGACATATTATGCTTATATGATCGATAGTACGACAATTACTATACACATTACTCTTATTATTATCAATCTAACTCATGCTATTAGCCATATTATGGTTATATGATCGATATAACGACAATTACTATACTTATTACTCTTATTATTATCAATCTAACTCATATTATTAACCATATTACGCAGATATGATCGATAGAACGACAATTACTATACTTATTACTCTTATTATTATCAATCTAACTCATATTATTAACCATATTATGCAGATATGATCGATAGAACGACAATTACTACACTTATTACTCTTATTATTATCAACCTAACTCACATTATTAGCCATTTTATGCTTAAATGATCGATAGAACGGCAATTACTATACTTATTACTCTTATTATTATGAATCTAACTCATATTATTAACCATATTATGCAATTATGATCGATAGAACGACAATTACTATACTTATTACACTTATTATTATCAATCTAACTCATATTATTAACCATATTATGCTAATATGATCGATAGAACGACAATTACTATACTTATTACACTCACTATTATCAATCTAACTCATATTATTAACCATATTATGCAGATATGATCGATAGCACGACATTGACTATTCTTATTACTCTTATTACTATCAACCTAACTCATATTATTAGCCATATTATGCTTATATGATCGATAGAACGACAATTACTATACTTATTACTGTTATTATTATCAATCTAACTCATATTATTAGCCATATTATGCTTATATGATCGGTAGTACGACAATTACTATACTCATTACTCTTATTATTATCAATCTAACTCATATTATTAGCCATATTATGCTTATATGATCGATAGAATGACAATTACTATACTCACTACTCTTAGTATTATCAATTTAACTCATATTATTAGCCATATTATGCTTATATTATCGATAGAACGACAATTACTATACTTATTACTGCATTATTATCAATCTAACTCATATTATTAGCCATATTGTGCTTATATGATCGATAGAACGACAATTACTACACTTATTACTCTTATTATTATCAACCTAACTCATATTATTAGCCATATTATGCTTATATTATCGATAGAACGACAATTACTATACTTATTACACTTATTATTATCAATCTAACTCATGTTATTAGCCATATTATGCTTATATGATCGATAGAACGACAATTACTATACTTATTACTCTTATTATTATCAATCTAACTCATATTATTAACCATATTATGCAGATATGATCGATAGAACGACAATTACTATACTTATTACTCTTATTATTATCAATCTAACTCATATTATTAGCCATATTGTGCTTATATGATCGATAGAACGACAATTACTATACTTATTACTCTTATTATTATAAATCTAACTCATATTATTAGCCATATTATGCTTACATGATCGATAGTACGACAATTACTATACTCATTGCTCTTATTATTATCAATCTAACTCATATGATTAACCATATTATGCAGATATGATCGATAGAACGACAATTACTATACTCATTACTCTTATTATTATCAATCTAACTCATATTATTAGGCATATTGTGCTTATATGAGCGATAGAACGACAATTACTATATTTATTACACTCACTGTTATCAATCTAACTCATATTATTAACCATATTATGCAGATATGATCGATAGAACGACAATTACTATACTCATTACTCTTATTATTATCAATCTAACTCATGCTATTAGCCATATTATGGTTATATGATCGATATAACGACAATTACTATACTTATTACACTCACTATTATCAATCTAACTCATATTATTAACCATATTATGCAGATATGATCGATAGCACGACATTGACTATTCTTATTACTCTTATTACTATCAACCTAACTCATATTATTAGCCATATTATGCTTATATGATCGATAGAACGACAATCACTATACTTATTACTCTTATTATTATCAACCTAACTCATATTATTAGCCATATTATGCTTATATTATCGATAGAACGACAATTACTATACTTATTACTGTTATTATTATCAATCTAACTCATATTATTAGCCATATTATGCTTATATGATCGATAGTACGACAATTACTATACTCATAACTCTTATTATTATGAATCTAACTCATATTATTAACCATATTATGCAATTATGATCGATAGGACGACAATTACTATACTTATTACACTTATTATTATCTACCTAACTCATATTATTAGCCATATTATGCTTATATTATCGATAGAACGACAATTACTATACTTATTACTCCTATTATTATAAATCTAACTCATATTATTAGCCATATTATGCTTATATGATCGATAGTACGACAATTACTATACTCATTACTCTTATAATTATTAATCTAACTCATGCTATTAGCCATATTATGCTTATATGATCGATATAACGACAATTACTACACTTATTACTCTTATTATTATCAACCTAACTCATATTATTAGCCATATTATGCTTAAATGATGGATAGAACGACAATTACTATACTCATTACTCTTATAATTATTAATCTAACTCATGCTATTAGCCATATTATGCTTATATGATCGATATAACGACAATTACTATACTTATTACTCTTATTATTATCAATCTAACTCATATTATTAACCATATTATGCAGATATGATCGATAGAACGACAATTACTATACGTATTACTCTTATTATTATCAACCTAACTCATATTATTAGCCATATTGTGCTTATATGAGCGATAGAACGACAATTACTATATTTATTACACTCACTATTATCAATCTAACTCACATTATTAGCCATATTATGGTTATATGACCGATAGAACGACAATTACTATACTTATTGCTCTTATTATAATAAATCTAACTCATATTATTAGCCATATTATGCTTATATGATCGATAGTACGACAATTACTATACTCGTTGCTCTTATTATTATCAATCTAACTCATATTATTAACCATATTATGCAGATATGATCGATAGAACGACAATTACTATACTCATTAGTCTTATTATTATCAACCTAACTCATATTATTAGCCATATTATGCTTATATTATCGATAGAACGACAATTACTATACTTATTACTGTTATTATTATCAATCTAACTCATATTATTAGCCATATTATGCTTATATGATCGA
Source organism: Megachile rotundata (assembly GCF_050947335.1). Taxonomy (NCBI): domain Eukaryota; kingdom Metazoa; phylum Arthropoda; class Insecta; order Hymenoptera; family Megachilidae; genus Megachile; species Megachile rotundata. The sequence continues at coordinate 185,935 of NW_027473589.1, read as the reverse complement.
TAGAATGACAACTACTATACTCACTACTCTTAGTATTATCAATTTAACTCATATTATTAGCCATATTATGCTTATATTATCGATAGAACGACAATTACTATACTTATTACTGCATTATTATCAATCTAACTCATATTATTAGCCATATTGTGCTTATATGATCGATAGAACGACAATTACTACACTTATTACTCTTATTATTATCAACCTAACTCATATTATTAGCCATATTATGCTTATATGATCGATAGAACGACAATTACTATACTTATTACTCTTATTATTATCAATCTAACTCATATTATTAACCATATTATGCAGATATGATCGATAGAACGACAATTACTATACTTATTACTCTTATTATTATCAATCTAACTCATATTATTAGCCATATTGTGCTTATATGATCGATAGAACGACAATTACTATACTTATTACTCTTATTATTATAAATCTAACTCATATTATTAGCCATATTATGCTTACATGATCGATAGTACGACAATTACTATACTCATTGCTCTTATTATTATCAATCTAACTCATATTATTAACCATATTATGCAGATATGATCGATAGAACGACAATTACTATACTCATTACTCTTATTATTATCAATCTAACTCATATTATTAGGCATATTGTGCTTATATGAGCGATAGAACGACAATTACTATATTTATTACACTCACTGTTATCAATCTAACTCATATTATTAACCATATTATGCAGATATGATCGATAGAACGACAATTACTATACTCATTACTCTTATTATTATCAATCTAACTCATGCTATTAGCCATATTATGGTTATATGATCGATATAACGACAATTACTATACTTATTACTCATATTATTATCAATCTAACTCATATTATTAACCATATTATGCAGATATGATCGATAGAACGACAATTACTATACTTATTACTCTTATTATTATCAATCTAACTCATATTACTAGCCATATTATGCTTATATTATCGATAGAACGACAATTACTATACTTATTACGCTTATTATTATCAATCTAACTCATATTATTAGGCATATTATCCTTATATGATCGATAGAATGAGAATTACTATACCCACTACTCTTAGTATTATCAATCTAACTCGTATTATTAGCCATATTATGTTTTATTATCGATAGACCGACAATTACTATACTTATTACTCTTACTATTATAAATCTAACTCATATTATTAGACATATTATGCTTATATGATCGATAGTACGACAATTACTATACACATTACTCTTATTATTATCAATCTAACTCATGCTATTAGCCATATTATGGTTATATGATCGATATAACGACAATTACTATACTTATTACTCTTATTATTATCAATCTAACTCATATTATTAACCATATTACGCAGATATGATCGATAGAACGACAATTACTATACTTATTACTCTTATTATTATCAATCTAACTCATATTATTAACCATATTATGCAGATATGATCGATAGAACGACAATTACTACACTTATTACTCTTATTATTATCAACCTAACTCACATTATTAGCCATTTTATGCTTAAATGATCGATAGAACGGCAATTACTATACTTATTACTCTTATTATTATGAATCTAACTCATATTATTAACCATATTATGCAATTATGATCGATAGAACGACAATTACTATACTTATTACACTTATTATTATCAATCTAACTCATATTATTAACCATATTATGCTAATATGATCGATAGAACGACAATTACTATACTTATTACACTCACTATTATCAATCTAACTCATATTATTAACCATATTATGCAGATATGATCGATAGCACGACATTGACTATTCTTATTACTCTTATTACTATCAACCTAACTCATATTATTAGCCATATTATGCTTATATGATCGATAGAACGACAATTACTATACTTATTACTGTTATTATTATCAATCTAACTCATATTATTAGCCATATTATGCTTATATGATCGGTAGTACGACAATTACTATACTCATTACTCTTATTATTATCAATCTAACTCATATTATTAGCCATATTATGCTTATATGATCGATAGAATGACAATTACTATACTCACTACTCTTAGTATTATCAATTTAACTCATATTATTAGCCATATTATGCTTATATTATCGATAGAACGACAATTACTATACTTATTACTGCATTATTATCAATCTAACTCATATTATTAGCCATATTGTGCTTATATGATCGATAGAACGACAATTACTACACTTATTACTCTTATTATTATCAACCTAACTCATATTATTAGCCATATTATGCTTATATTATCGATAGAACGACAATTACTATACTTATTACACTTATTATTATCAATCTAACTCATGTTATTAGCCATATTATGCTTATATGATCGATAGAACGACAATTACTATACTTATTACTCTTATTATTATCAATCTAACTCATATTATTAACCATATTATGCAGATATGATCGATAGAACGACAATTACTATACTTATTACTCTTATTATTATCAATCTAACTCATATTATTAGCCATATTGTGCTTATATGATCGATAGAACGACAATTACTATACTTATTACTCTTATTATTATAAATCTAACTCATATTATTAGCCATATTATGCTTACATGATCGATAGTACGACAATTACTATACTCATTGCTCTTATTATTATCAATCTAACTCATATTATTAACCATATTATGCAGATATGATCGATAGAACGACAATTACTATACTCATTACTCTTATTATTATCAATCTAACTCATATTATTAGGCATATTGTGCTTATATGAGCGATAGAACGACAATTACTATATTTATTACACTCACTGTTATCAATCTAACTCATATTATTAACCATATTATGCAGATATGATCGATAGAACGACAATTACTATACTCATTACTCTTATTATTATCAATCTAACTCATGCTATTAGCCATATTATGGTTATATGATCGATATAACGACAATTACTATACTTATTACACTCACTATTATCAATCTAACTCATATTATTAACCATATTATGCAGATATGATCGATAGCACGACATTGACTATTCTTATTACTCTTATTACTATCAACCTAACTCATATTATTAGCCATATTATGCTTATATGATCGATAGAACGACAATCACTATACTTATTACTCTTATTATTATCAACCTAACTCATATTATTAGCCATATTATGCTTATATTATCGATAGAACGACAATTACTATACTTATTACTGTTATTATTATCAATCTAACTCATATTATTAGCCATATTATGCTTATATGATCGATAGTACGACAATTACTATACTCATAACTCTTATTATTATGAATCTAACTCATATTATTAACCATATTATGCAATTATGATCGATAGGACGACAATTACTATACTTATTACACTTATTATTATCTACCTAACTCATATTATTAGCCATATTATGCTTATATTATCGATAGAACGACAATTACTATACTTATTACTCCTATTATTATAAATCTAACTCATATTATTAGCCATATTATGCTTATATGATCGATAGTACGACAATTACTATACTCATTACTCTTATAATTATTAATCTAACTCATGCTATTAGCCATATTATGCTTATATGATCGATATAACGACAATTACTACACTTATTACTCTTATTATTATCAACCTAACTCATATTATTAGCCATATTATGCTTAAATGATGGATAGAACGACAATTACTATACTTATTACTCTTATTATTATGAATCTAACTCATATTATTAACCATATTATGCAATTATGAACGATAGGACGACAATTACTATACTTATTCCACTTATCATTATCAATCGAACTCATATTATTAGCCATATTATGCTTATATGATCGATACAACGACAATTACTATACTTATTACTCTTATTATTATGAATCTAACTCATATTATTAACCATATTATGCAATTATGATCGATAGGACGACAATTACTATACTTATTACACTTATTATTATCAATCTAACTCATATTATTAGCCATATTGTGCTTATATGATCGATAGAACGACAATTACTATACTTATTACTCTTACTATTATAAATCTAACTCATATTATTAGCCATATTATGCTTACATGATCGATAGTACGACAATTACTATACTCATTGCTCTTATTATTATCAATCTAACTCATATTATTAACCATATTATGCAGATATGATCGATAGAACGACAATTACTATACCCATTACTCTTATTATTATCAATCTAACTCATGCTATTAGCCATATTATGGTTATATGATCGATATAACGACAATTACTATACTTATTACTCATATTATTATCAATCTAACTCATATTATTAACCATATTATGCAGATATGATCGATAGAACGACAGTTACTATACTTATTACTCTTATTATTATCAATCTAACTCATATTACTAGCCATATTATGCTTATATTATCGATAGAACGACAATTACTATACTTATTACGCTTATTATTATCAATCTAACTCATATTATTAGGCATATTATCCTTATATGATCGATAGAATGAGAATTACTATACCCACTACTCTTAGTATTATCAATCTAACTCGTATTATTAGCCATATTATGTTTTATTATCGATAGACCGACAATTACTATACTTATTACTCTTACTATTATAAATCTAACTCATATTATTAGACATATTATGCTTATATGATCGATAGTACGACAATTACTATACACATTACTCTTATTATTATCAATCTAACTCATGCTATTAGCCATATTATGGTTATATGATCGATATAACGACAATTACTATACTTATTACTCTTATTATTATCAATCTAACTCATATTATTAACCATATTACGCAGATATGATCGATAGAACGACAATTACTATACTTATTACTCTTATTATTATCAATCTAACTCATATTATTAACCATATTATGCAGATATGATCGATAGAACGACAATTACTACACTTATTACTCTTATTATTATCAACCTAACTCACATTATTAGCCATTTTATGCTTAAATGATCGATAGAACGGCAATTACTATACTTATTACTCTTATTATTATGAATCTAACTCATATTATTAACCATATTATGCAATTATGATCGATAGAACGACAATTACTATACTTATTACACTTATTATTATCAATCTAACTCATATTATTAACCATATTATGCTAATATGATCGATAGAACGACAATTACTATACTTATTACACTCACTATTATCAATCTAACTCATATTATTAACCATATTATGCAGATATGATCGATAGCACGACATTGACTATTCTTATTACTCTTATTACTATCAACCTAACTCATATTATTAGCCATATTATGCTTATATGATCGATAGAACGACAATCACTATACTTATTACTCTTATTATTATCAACCTAACTCATATTATTAGCCATATTATGCTTATATTATCGATAGAACGACAATTACTATACTTATTACTGTTATTATTATCAATCTAACTCATATTATTAGCCATATTATGCTTATATGATCGGTAGTACGACAATTACTATACTCATTACTCTTATTATTATCAATCTAACTCATATTATTAGCCATATTATGCTTATATGATCGATAGAATGACAATTACTATACTCACTACTCTTAGTATTATCAATTTAACTCATATTATTAGCCATATTATGCTTATATTATCGATAGAACGACAATTACTATACTTTTACTGCATTATTATCAATCTAACTCATATTATTAGCCATATTGTGCTTATATGATCGATAGAACGACAATTACTACACTTATTACTCTTATTATTATCAACCTAACTCATATTATTAGCCATATTATGCTTATATTATCGATAGAACGACAATTACTATACTTATTACACTTATTATTATCAATCTAACTCATGTTATTAGCCATATTATGCTTATATGATCGATAGAACGACAATTACTATACTTATTACTCTTATTATTATCAATCTAACTCATATTATTAACCATATTATGCAGATATGATCGATAGAACGACAATTACTATACTCATTACTCTTATTATTATCAATCTAACTCATATTATTAGGCATATTGTGCTTATATGAGCGATAGAACGACAATTACTATATTTATTACACTCACTGTTATCAATCTAACTCATATTATTAACCATATTATGCAGATATGATCGATAGAACGACAATTACTATACTCATTACTCTTATTATTATCAATCTAACTCATGCTATTAGCCATATTATGGTTATATGATCGATATAACGACAATTACTATACTTATTACTCTTATTATTATAAATCTAACTCATATTATTAGCCATATTATGCTTATATTATCGATAGAACGACAATTACTATACTTATTACGCTTATTATTATCAATCTAACTCTTATTATTCGGCATATTATCCTTATATGATCGATAGAATGAGAATTACTATACTCACTACTCTTAGTATTATCAATCTAACTCGTATTATTAGCCATATTATGTTTTATTATCGACAGAACGACAATTACTATACTTATTACACTTATTATTATCAATCTAACTCATATTATTAACCATATTATGCTAATATGATCGATAGAACGACAATTACTATACTTATTACACTCACTATTATCAATCTAAATCATATTATTAACCATATTATGCAGATATGATCGATAGCACGACATTGACTATTCTTATTACTCTTATTACTATCAACCTAACTCATATTATTAGCCATATTATGCTTATATGATCGATAGAACGACAATCACTATACTTATTACTCTTATTATTATCAACCTAACTCATATTATTAGCCATATTATGCTTATATTATCGATAGAACGACAATTACTATACTTATTACTGTTATTATTATCAATCTAACTCATATTATTAGCCATATTATGCTTATATGATCGATAGTACGACAATTACTATACTCATAACTCTTATTATTATGAATCTAACTCATATTATTAACCATATTATGCAATTATGATCGATAGGACGACAATTACTATACTTATTACACTTATTATTATCTACCTAACTCATATTATTAGCCATATTATGCTTATATTATCGATAGAACGACAATTACTATACTTATTACTCCTATTATTATAAATCTAACTCATATTATTAGCCATATTATGCTTATATGATCGATAGTACGACAATTACTATACTCATTACTCTTATAATTATTAATCTAACTCATGCTATTAGCCATATTATGCTTATATGATCGATATAACGACAATTACTATACTTATTACTCTTATTATTATCAATCTAACTCATATTATTAACCATATTATGCAGATATGATCGATAGAACGACAATTACTATACGTATTACTCTTATTATTATCAACCTAACTCATATTATTAGCCATATTGTGCTTATATGAGCGATAGAACGACAATTACTATATTTATTACACTCACTATTATCAATCTAACTCACATTATTAGCCATATTATGGTTATATGACCGATAGAACGACAATTACTATACTTATTGCTCTTATTATAATAAATCTAACTCATATTATTAGCCATATTATGCTTATATGATCGATAGTACGACAATTACTATACTCATTGCTCTTATTATTATCAATCTAACTCATATTATTAACCATATTATGCAGATATGATCGATAGAACGACAATTACTATACTCATTAGTCTTATTATTATCAATCTAACTCATATTATTAGGCATATTGTGCTTATATGAGCGATAGAACGACAATTACTATATTTATTACACTCACTGTTATCAATCTAACTCATATTATTAACCATATTATGCAGATATGATCGATAGAACGACAATTACTATACTCATTACTCTTATTATTATCAATCTAACTCATGCTATTAGCCATATTATGGTTATATGATCGATATAACGACAATTACTATACTTATTACTCTTATTATTATCAATCTAACTCATATTATTAACCATATTATGCAGATATGATCGATAGAACGACAATTACTATACTTATTACTCTTATTATTATCAATCTAACTCATATTATTAGCCATATTATGCTTATATTATCGATAGAACGACAATTACTATACTTATTACGCTTATTATTATCAATCTAACTCATATTATTAACCATATTATGCAGATATGATCGATAGAACGACAATTACTACACTTATTACACTCACCATTATCAATCTAACTCATATTATTAACCATATTATGCAGATATGATCGATAGCACGACATTGACTATTCTTATTACTCTTATTACTATCAACCTAACTCATATTATTAGCCATATTATGCTTATATGATCGATAGTACGACAATTACTATACTCATTGCTCTTATTATTATCAATCTAACTCATATTATTAACCATATTATGCAGATATGATCGATAGAACGACAATTACTATACTGATTAGTCTTATTACTATCAATCTAACTCATGCTATTAACCATATTATGCAGATATGATCGATAGAACGACAGTTACTATACTTATTACTCTTATTATTATGAATCTAACTCATATTATTAACCATATTATGCAATTATGATCGATAGGACGACAATTACTATACTTATTACACTTATTATTATCAATCTAACTCATATTATTAGCCATATTGTGCTTATATGATCGATAGAACGACAATTACTATACTTATTACTCTTACTATTATAAATCTAACTCATATTATTAGACATATTATGCTTATATGATCGATAGTACGACAATTACTATACTCATTACTCTTATTATTATCAATCTAACTCATATTATTAACCATATTATGCACATATGATCGATAGCACGACATTTACTATACTTATTACTCTTATTATTATCAATCTAACTCATATCATTAACCATATTATGCAATTATGATCGATAGAACGACAATTATTATACTTATTACACTTATTATTATCAATCTAACTGATATTATTATCCATATTATGCTTATATGATCGATAGAACGATAATTACTATACTTATTACACTTATTATTATCAATCTAACTCATATTATTATCCATATTATGCTTATATGATCGATAGAACGACAATTACTATACTTATTGCTCTTATTATTATAAATCTAACTCATATTATTAGCCATATTATGCTTATATGATCGATAGTACGACAATTACTATACTCATTGCTCTTATTATTATCAATCTAACTCACATTATTAACCATATTATGCAGATATGATCGATAGAACGACAATTACTATACTCATTACTCTTATTATTATAAATCTAACTCATATTATTAGCCATATTGTGCTTATGTGATCGATAGAACGACAATTACTATACTTATTACTCTTATTATTATAAATCTAACTCATATTATTAGCCATATTATGCTTATATGATCGATAGTACGACAATTACTATACTCATTACTCTTATTATTATCAATCTAACTAATATTATTAACCACATTATGCAGATATGATCGATAGAACGACAATTACTATATTTATTACTCTTGTTATTATAAATCTAACTCATAGTATTAGCCATATTATGCTTATATGATCGATAGTACGACAATTACTATACTCATTGTTCTTATTATTATCAATCTAACTCATATTATTAACCATATTATGCAATTATGATCGATAGAACGACAATTACTATACTTATTACACTTATTATTATCAATCTAACTCATATTATTATCCATATTATGCTTATATGATCGATAGAACGACAATTACTATACTTATTACACTTATTATTATCAATCTAACTCATATTATTATCCATATTATGCAGATATGATCGATAGAACGACAATTACTATACTCATTACTCTTATTATTATCAATCTAACTCATGCTATTAGCCATATTATGGTTATATGATCGATATAACGACAATTACTATACTTATTACTCTTATTATTATCAATCTAACTCATATTATTAACCATATTATGCAGATATGATCGATAGAACGACAATTACTATACTTATTACTCTTACTATTATAAAATTAACTCATATTATTAACCATATTATGCAGATATGATCGATAGAACGACAATTACTACACTTATTACTCTTATTATTATCAATCTAACTCATATTATTAGCCATATTATGCTTATATGATCGATAGAACGACAATTACTATACTTATTACTCTTATTATTATGAATCTAACTCATATTATTAGCCATATTGTGCTTATATTAGCGATAGAACGACAATTACTATATTTATTACACTCACTATGATCAATCTAACACATATTATTAGCCATATTATGGTTATATGACCGATAGAACGACAATTACTATACTTATTGCTCTTATTATTATAAATCTAACTCATATTATTAGCCATATTATGCTTATATGATCGATAGTACGACAATTACTATACTTATTACACTTATTATTATCAATCTAACTCATATTATTAGCCATATTATGCTTATATGATCGATAGAACGACAATTACTATACTTATTACTCTTATTATTATCAATCTAACTCATATTATTAGACATATTATGCTTATATGATCGATAGAACGACAATTACTACACTTATTACACTTATTATTATCAATCTAACTCATATTATTATCCATATTATGCTTATATGATCGATAGAACGACAATTACTATACTTATTACTCTTATTATTATAAATCTAACTCATATTATTAGCCATATTGTGCTTATGTGATCGATAGAACGACAATTACTATACTTATTACTCTTATTATTATAAATCTAACTCATATTATTAGCCATATTATGCTTATATGATCGATAGTACGACAATTACTATACTCATTACTCTTATTATTATCAATCTAACTAATATTATTAACCACATTATGCAGATATGATCGATAGAACGACAATTACTATATTTATTACTCTTGTTATTATAAATCTAACTCATAGTATTAGCCATATTATGCTTATATGATCGATAGTACGACAATTACTATACTCATTGTTCTTATTATTATCAATCTAACTCATATTATTAACCATATTATGCAATTATGATCGATAGAACGACAATTACTATACTTATTACACTTATTATTATCAATCTAACTGATATTATTATCCATATTATGCTTATATGATCGATAGAACGATAATTACTATACTTATTACACTTATTATTATCAATCTAACTCATATTATTATCCATATTATGCTTATATGATCGATAGAACGACAATTACTATACTTATTGCTCTTATTATTATAAATCTAACTCATATTATTAGCCATATTATGCTTATATGATCGATAGTACGACAATTACTATACTCATTGCTCTTATTATTATCAATCTAACTCACATTGTTAACCATATTATGCAGATATGATCGATAGAACGACAATTACTATACTCATTACTCTTATTATTATAAATCTAACTCATATTATTAGCCATATTGTGCTTATGTGATCGATAGAACGACAATTACTATACTTATTACTCTTATTATTATAAATCTAACTCATATTATTAGCCATATTATGCTTATATGATCGATAGTACGACAATTACTATACTCATTACTCTTATTATTATCAATCTAACTAATATTATTAACCACATTATGCAGATATGATCGATAGAACGACAATTACTATATTTATTACTCTTGTTATTATAAATCTAACTCATAGTATTAGCCATATTATGCTTATATGATCGATAGAACGACAATTACTATACTCATTGTTCTTATTATTATCAATCTAACTCATATTATTAACCATATTATGCAATTATGATCGATAGAACGACAATTACTATACTTATTACACTTATTATTATCAATCTAACTCATATTATTATCCATATTATGCTTATATGATCGATAGAACGACAATTACTACACTTATTACACTTATTATTATCAACCTAACTCACATTATTAGCCATTTTATGCTTAAATGATCGATAGAACGGCAATTACTATACTTATTACTCTTATTATTATGAATCTAACTCATATTATTAACCATATTATGCAATTATGATCGATAGAACGACAATTACTATACTTATTACACTTATTATTATCAATCTAACTCATATTATTAACCATATTATGCTAATATGATCGATAGAACGACAATTACTATACTTATTACACTCACTATTATCAATCTAACTCATATTATTAACCATATTATGCAGATATGATCGATAGCACGACATTGACTATTCTTATTACTCTTATTACTATCAACCTAACTCATATTATTAGCCATATTATGCTTATATGATCGATAGAACGACAATCACTATACTTATTACTCTTATTATTATCAACCTAAGTCATATTATTAGCCATATTATGCTTATATTATCGATAGAACGACAATTACTATACTTATTACTGTTATTATTATCAATCTAACTCATATTATTAGCCATATTATGCTTAAATGATCGATAGAACGACAATTACTATACTTATTACTCTTATTATTATCTACCTAACTCATATTATTAGCCATATTATGCTTATATTATCGATAGAACGACAATTACTATACTTATTACGTTTATTATTATCAATCCAACGCATATTATTAGCCATATTATGCTTATATGATCGATAGAATGAGAATTACTACACTTATTACTCTTATTATTATCAACCTAACTCATATTATTAGCCATATTATGCAGATATGATCGATAGAACGACAATTACTATACTTATTACTCTTATTATTATCAATCTAACTCATATTATTAGCCATATTGTGCTTATATGATCGATAGAACGACAATTACTATACTTATTACTCTTATTATTATAAATCTAACTCATATTATTAGCCATATTATGCTTACATGATCGATAGTACGACAATTACTATACTCATTGCTCTTATTATTATCAATCTAACTCATATTATTAACCATATTATGCAGATATGATCGATAGAACGACAATTACTATACTCATTACTCTTATTATTATCAATCTAACTCATGCTATTAGCCATATTATGGTTATATGATCGATATAACGACAATTACTATACTTATTACTCTTATTATTATCAATCTAACTCATATTATTAACCATATTATGCAGATATGATCGATAGAACGACAATTACTATACTTATTACTCTTATTATTATCAGTCTAACTCATATTATTAGCCATATTATGCTTATATTATCGATTGAACGACAATTACTATACTTATTACGCTTATTATTATCAATCTAACTCATATTATTAGCCATATTATCCTTATATGATCGATAGAATGAGAATTACTATACTCACTACTCTTAGTATTATCAATCTAACTCATATTATTAGCCATATTGTGCTTATATGATCGATAGAACGACAATTACTATACTTATTACTCCTATTATTATAAATCTAACTCATATTATTAACCATATTATGCAGATATGATCGATAGAACGACAATTACTATACTCATTACTCTTATTATTATCAATCTAACTCATATTATTAGCCATATTGTGCTCATATGAGCGATAGAACGACAATTACTATATTTATTACACTCACTATTATCGATCTAACTCATATTATTAACCATATTATGCAGATATGATCGATAGAACGACAATTACTACACTTATTACACTTATTATTATCAACCTAACTCATATTATTAGCCATATTATGCTTAAATGATGGATAGAACGACAATTACTATACTTATTACTCTTATTATATCAATCTAACTCATATTATTAGCCATATTGTGCTTATATGATCGATAGAACGACAATTACTACACTTATTACTCTTATTATTATAAATCTAACTCATATTATTAGCCATATTATGCTTACATGATCGATAGTACGACAATTACTATACTCATTGCTCTTATTATTATCAATCTAACTCATATTATTAACCATATTATGCAGATATGATCGATAGAACGACAATTACTATACTCATTACTCTTATTATTATCAATCTAACTCATGCTATTAGCCATATTATGCTTATATGATCGATATAACGACAATTACTATACTTATTACTCTTATTATTATCAATCTAACTCATATTATTAACCATATTATGCTTATATTATCGATAGAACGACAATTACTATACTTATTACACTTATTATTATCAATCTAACTCATGTTATTAGCCATATTATGCTTATATGATCGCTAGAACGACAATTACTATACTTATTACTCTTATTATTATCAATCTAACTCATATTATGAACCATATTATGCAGATATGATCGATAGAACGACAATTACTATACTTATTTCTCTTATTATTATCAATCTAACTCATATTATTAGCCATATTGTGCTTATATGATCGATAGAACGACAATTACTATACTTATTACTCTTATTATTATAAATCTAACTCATATTATTAGCCATATTATGCTTACATGATCGATAGTACGACAATTACTATACTCATTGCTCTTATTATTATCAATCTAACTCATATTATTAACCATATTATGCAGATATGATCGATAGAACGACAATTACTATACTCATTACTCTTATTATTATCAATCTAACTCATATTATTAGGCATATTGTGCTTATATGAGCGATAGAACGACAATTACTATATTTATTACACTCACTGTTATCAATCTAACTCATATTATTAACCATATTATGCAGATATGATCGATAGAACGACAATTACTATACTCATTACTCTTATTATTATCAATCTAACTCATGCTATTAGCCATATTATGGTTATATGATCGATATAACGACAATTACTATACTTATTACTCTTATTATTATCAATCTAACTCATATTATTAACCATATTATGCAGATATGATCGATAGAACGACAATTACTATACTTATTACTCTTATTATTATCAATCTAACTCATATTATTAGCCATATTATGCTTATATTATCGATAGAACGACAATTACTATACTTATTACGCTTATTATTATCAACCTAACTCATATTATTAGCCATATTATGCTTATATTATCGATAGAACGACAATTACTATACTTATTACTGTTATTATTATCAATCTAACTCATATTATTAGCCATATTATGCTTATATGATCGATAGTACGACAATTACTATACTTATTACTCCTATTATTATAAATCTAACTCACATTATTAGCCATATTATGCTTATATGATCGATAGTACGACAATTACTATACTCATTACTCTTATTATTATTAATCTAACTCATACTATTAGCCATATTATGCTTATATGATCGATATAACGACAATTACTATACTTATTACTCTTATTATTATCAATCTAACTCATATTATTAACCATATTATGCAGATATGATCGATAGAACGACAATTACTATACTTATTACTGTTATTATTATCAATCTAACTCATATTATTAGCCATATTGTGCTTATATGATCGATAGAACGACAATTAATATACTTATTACTCCTATTATTATAAATCTAACTCATATTATGAACCATATTATGCAGATATGATCGATAGAACGACAATTACTATACTTATTACTCTTATTATTATCAATCTAACTCATATTATTAACCATATTATGCAGATATGATCGATAGAACGACAATTACTATACTTATTACTCTTATTATTATCAATCTAACTCATATTATTAGCCATATTGTGCTTATATGATCGATAGAACGACAATTACTATACTTATTACTCTTATTATTATAAATCTAACTCATATTATTAGCCATATTATGCTTACATGATCGATAGTACGACAATTACTATACTCATTGCTCTTATTATTATCAATCTAACTCATATTATTAACCATATTATGCAGATATGATCGATAGAACGACAATTACTATACTCATTACTCTTATTATTATCAATCTAACTCATATTATTAGGCATATTGTGCTTATATGAGCGATAGAACGACAATTACTATATTTATTACACTCACTGTTATCAATCTAACTCATATTATTAACCATATTATGCAGAAATGATCGATAGAACGACAATTACTATACTCATTACTCTTATTATTATCAATCTAACTCATGCTATTAGCCATATTATGGTTATTTGATCGATATAACGACAGATCGATATAACGACAATTACTATACTTATTACTCTTATTATTATCAATCTAACTCATATTATTTACCATACTATGCAGATATGATCGATAGAACCACAATTACTATACTTATTACTCTTATTATTATCAATCTAACTCATATTATTAGCCATATTATGCTTATATTATCGATAGAACGACAATTACTATACTCATTACGCTTATTATTATCAACCTAACTCATATTATTAGCCATATTATGCTTATATTATCGATAGAACGACAATTACTATACTTATTACTGTTATTATTATCAATCTAACTCATATTATTAGCCATATTATGCTTATATGATCGATAGTACGACAATTACTATACTTATTACTCCTATTATTATAAATCTAACTCACATTATTAGCCATATTATGCTTATATGATCGATAGTACGACAATTGCTATACTCATTACTCTTATTATTATTAATCTAACTCATGCTATTAGCCATATTATGCTTATATGATCGATATAACGACAATTACTATACTTATTACTCTTATTATTATCAATCTAACTCATATTATTAACCATATTATGCAGATATGATCGATAGAACGACAATTACTATACTTATTACTGTTATTATTATCAATCTAACTCATATTATTAGCCATATTGTGCTTATATGATCGATAGAACGACAATTACTATACTTATTACTCCTATTATTATAAATCTAACTCATATTATTAGCCATATTATGCTTATATGATCGATAGTACGACAAATACTATACTCATTGCTCTTATTATCATCAATCTAACTCATATTATTAACCATATATGCAGATATGATCGATAGAACGACAATTACTACACTTATTACTCTTATTATTATCAACCTAACTCATATTATTAGCCATATATGCTTAAATGATGGATAGAACGACAATTACTATACTTATTACTCTTATTATTATGAATCTAACTCATAATATTAACCATATTATGCAATTATGACGATAGGACGACAATTACTATACTTATTCCACTTATCATTATCAATCTAACTCATATTATTAGCCATATTATGCTTATATGATCGATAGAACGACAATTACTATACTTATTACTCTTATTATTATGAATCTAACTCATATTATTAACCATATTATGCAATTATGATCGATGGACGACAATTACTATACTTATTACACTTATTATTATCAATCTAACTCATATTATTAGCCATATTGTGCCTATATGATCGATAGAACGTCAATTACTATACTTATTACGTTTATTATTATCAATCCAACTCATATTATTAGCCATATTATGCTTATATGATCGATAGAATGAGAATTACTACACTTGTTACTCTTATTATTATCAATCTACTCATATTATTAGCCATATTATGCTTATATTTATCGATAGAACGACAATTACTATACTTATTACTGTTATTATTATCAATCTAACTCATATTATTAAGCCATATTGTGCTTATATGATCGATAGAACGACAATTACTATATTTATTACACTCACTATATCAATCTAACTCATATTATTAGCCATATTATGGTTATATGACCGATAGAACGACAATTACTATACTCATTACTCTTATTATTATCAATCTAACTCATGCTATTAGCCATATTATGCTTATATGATCGATATAACGACAATTACTAAACTTATTACTCTTATCATTATCAATCTAACTCATATTATTAACCATATTATGCTTATATTATCGATAGAACGACAATTACTATACTTATTACACTTATTATATCAATCTAACTCATGTTATTAGCCTTATTATGCTTATAGATCGCTAGAACGACAATTACTATACTTATTACTCTTATTATTATCAATCTAACTCATATTATTAACCATATTATGCAGATATGATCGATAGAACGACAATTACTATACTTATTACTCTTATTAATTATCAATCTAACTCATATTATTAGCCATATTGTGCTTATATGGTCGATAGAACGACAATTACTATACTTATTACTCTTATTATTATAAATCTAACTCATATTATTAGCCATATTATGCTTACATGATCGATAGTACGACAATTACTATACTCATTGCTCTTATTATTATCAATCTAACTCATATTATTAACCATATTATGCAGATATGATCGATAGAACGACAATTACTATACTCATTACTCTTATTATTATCAATCTAACTCATATTATTAGGCATATTGTGCTTATATGAGCGATAGAACGACAATGACTATATTTATTACACTCACTGTTATCAATCTAACTCATATTATTAACCATATTATGCAGATATGATCGATAGAACGACAATTACTATACTCATTACTCTTATTATTATCAATCTAACTCATGCTATTAGCCATATTATGGTTATATGATCGATATAACGACAATGACTATACTTATTACTCTTATTATTATCAATCTAACTCATATTATTAACCATATTATGCAGATATGATCGATAGAACGACAATTACTATACTTATTACTCTTATTATTATCAATCTAACTCATATTATTAGCCATATTATGCTTATATTATCGATGGAACGACAATTACTATACTTATTACGCTTATTATTATCAACCTAACTCATATTATTAGCCATATTATGCTTATATTATCGAGAGAACGACAATTACTATACTTATTACTGTTATTATTATCAATCTAACTCATATTATTAGCCATATTATGCTTATATGATCGATAGTACGACAATTACAATACTTATTACTCCTATTATTATAAATCTAACTCACATTATTAGCCTATATATGCTTATATGATCGATAGTACGACAATTACTATACTCATTACTCTTATTATTATTAATCTAACTCATGCTATTAGCCATATTATGCTTAAATGATGATAGAACGACAATTACTATACTTATTACTCTTATTATTATGAATCTAACTCATATTATTAACCATAATATGCAATTATGAACGATAGGACGACAATTACTATACTATTCCCACTTATCATTATCAATCTAACTCATATTATTAGCCATATTATGCTTATATGATCGATAGAACGACAATTACTATACTTATTACTCTTATTATTATGATTCTAACTCATATTATTAACCATATTATGCAATTATGATCGATAGGACGACAATACTATACTTATTACACTTATTATTATCAATCTAACTCATATTATTAGCCATTATTTGTGCCTATATGATCGATAGAACGACAATTACTATACTTATTACTCTTGCTATTATAATCTAACTCATATTATTAGACAATTATGCTTATATGATCGATAGTACGACAATTACTATACTTATTACACTTATTATTATCAATCTAACTCATATTATAGCCATATTATGCTTATATGATCGATAGAACGACAATTATGATACTTATTACTCTTATTATTATCAATCTAACTCATATTATTAACCATATTATGCAGATATGATCGATAGAACGACAATTACTATACTTATTACTCTTATTATTATCAATCTAACTCATATTATTAGCCATATTGTGCTTATATGATCGATAGAACGACAATTACTATACTTATTACTCTATTATTATAAATCTAACTCAGATTATTAACCATATTATGCAGACATGATCGATAGAACGACAATTACTATACTTATTACTCTTTATTATTATCAACCTAACGCATATTGTTAGCCATATTATGCTTATATGATCGATAGAAAGACAATCACTATACTTATTACTCTTATTATTATCTACCTAACTCATATTATTAGCCATATTATGCTTATATTATCGATAGAACGACAATTACTATACTTATTGCACTTATTATTATCAATCTAACTCATGTTATTAGCATATTATGCTTATAGATCGATAGAACGACAATTATGATACTTATACTCTTATTTATTATCAATCTAACTCATATTATTAACCATATTATGCAGACATGATCGATAGAACGACAATTACTATACTTATTACTCTTATTATAATCAATCTACTCTTATTATTAGACATATTATGCTTATATGATCGATAGTACGACAATTACTATTCTCATTACTCTTATTATTATCAATCAAACTCATTTATTAACCATATTATGCACATATGATCGATAGCACGACATTTACTATACTTATTACTCGTATTATATCAACCTAACGCATATTGTTAGCCATATTATGCTTATATGATCGATAGAAAGACAATCACTATACTATTACTCTTATTATTATCTACCTAAACTCATATTATTAGCCATATATGCTTATATTATCGATAGAACGACAATTACTATACTTATGCACTTATTATTATCAATCTAACTCATGTTATTAGCCATATTATGCTTATATGATCGATAGAACGACAATTATGATACTTATTACTCTTATTATTATCAATCTAACTCATATTATTAACCATATTATGCAGATATGATCGATAGAACGACAATTACTATACTCATTACTCTTATTATTATCAATCTAACTCATGCTATTAGCCATATTATGGTTATATGATCGATATAACGACGATTACTATACTTATTACTCTTATTATTATCAATCTAACTCATATTATTAACCATATTATGCAGACATGATCGATAGAACGACAATTACTATACTTATTACTCTTATTATTATCAATCTAACTCATATTATTAGCCATATTATGCTTATATTATCGATAGAACGACAATTACTATACTTATTACGCTTATTATTATCAACCTAACTCATATTATTAGCCATATTATGCTTATATTATCGATAGAACGACAATTACTATACTTATTACTGTTACTATTATCAATCTAACTCATATTATTAGCCATATTATGCTTATATGATCGATAGTACGACAATTACTATACTTATTACTCCTATTATTATAAATCTAACTCACATTATTAGCCATATTATGCTTATATGATCGATAGTACGACAATTCTATACTCATTACTCTTATTATTATTAATCTAACTCATGCTATTAGCCATATTATGCTTATATGATCGATATAACGACAATTACTATACTTATTACTCTTATTATTATCAATCTAACTCATATTATTAACCATATTATGCAGATATGATCGATAGAACGACAATTACTATACTTATTACTGTTATTATTATCAATCTAACTCATATTATTAGCCATATTGTGCTTATATGATCGATAGAACGACAATTACTATACTTATTACTCTTACTATTATAAATCTAACTCATATTATTAGACATATTATGCTTATATGATCGATAGTACGACAATTACTATACTTATTACACTTATTATTATCAATCTAACTCATATTATTAGCCATATTATGCTTATATGATCGATAGAACGACAATTATGATACTTATTACTCTTATTATTATCAATCTAACTCATATTATTAACCATATTATGCAGATATGATCGATAGAACGACAATTACTATACTTATTACTCTTATTATTATCAATCTAACTCATATTATTAGCCATATTGTGCTTATATGATCGATAGAACGACAATTACTATACTTATTACTCTTATTATTATAAATCTAACTCATATTATTAACCATATTATGCAGACATGATCGATAGAACGACAATTACTATACTTATTACTCTTATTATTATCAATCTAACTCATATTATTAGACATATTATGCTTATATGATCGATAGTACGACAATTACTATACTCATTACTCTTATTATTATCAATCTAACTCATATTATTAACCATATTATGCACATATGATCGATAGCACGACATTTACTATACTTATTACTCGTATTATTATCAACCTAACGCATATTGTTAGCCATATTATGCTTATATGATCGATAGAAAGACAACCACTATACTTATTACTCTTATTATTATCTACCTAACTCATATTATTAGCCATATTATGCTTATATTATCGATAGAACGACAATTACTATACTTATTGCACTTATTATTATCAATCTAACTCATGTTATTAGCCATATTATGCTTATATGATCGATAGAACGACAATTATGATACTTATTACTCTTATTATTATCAATCTAACTCATATTATTAACCATATTATGCAGACATGATCGATAGAACGACAATTACTATACTTATTACTCTTATTATTATCAATCTAACTCATATTATTAGACATATTATGCTTATATGATCGATAGTACGACAATTACTATTCTCATTACTCTTATTATTATCAATCTAACTCATATTATTAACCATATTATGCACATATGATCGATAGCACGACATTGACTATACTTATTACTCGTATTATTATCAACCTAACGCATATTGTTAGCCATATTATGCTTATATGATCGATAGAAAGACAATCACTATACTTATTACTCTTATTATTATCTACCTAACTCATGTTATTAGCCATATTATGCTTATATGATCGATAGAACGACAATTATGATACTTATTACTCTTATTATTATCAATCTAACTCATATTATTAACCATATTATGCAGATATGATCGATAGAACGACAATTACTATACTCATTACTCTTATTATTGTCAATCTAACTCATGCTATTAGCCATATTATGGTTATATGATCGATATAACGACAATTACTATACTTATTACTCTTATTATTATCAATCTAACTCATATTATTAACCATATTATGCAGACATGATCGATAGAACGACAATTACTATACTTATTACTCTTATTATTATCAATCTAACTCATATTATTAGCCATATTATGCTTATATTATCGATAGAACGACAATTACTATACTTATTACGCTTATTATTATCAATCTAACTCTTATTATTAGGCATATTATCCTTATATGATCGATAGAATGAGAATTACTATACTCACTACACTTAGTATTATCAATCTAACTCATGCTATTAGCCATATTATGGTTATATGATCGATATAACGACAATTACTATACTTATTACTCTTATTATTATCAATCTAACTCATATTATTAACCATATTACGCAGATATGATCGATAGAACGACAATTACTATACTTATTACTCTTATTATTATCAATCTAACTCATATTATTAACCATATTATGCAGATATGATCGATAGAACGACAATTACTACACTTATTACTCTTATTATTATCAATCTAACTCATATTATTAACCATATTATGCAGATATGATCGATAGAACGACAATTACTATACTTATTACTCTTATTATTATCAATCTAACTCATATTATTAGCCATATTGTGCTTATATGATCGATAGAACGACAATTACTATACTTATTACTCTTATTATTATAAATCTAACTCATATTATTAGCCATATTATGCTTACATGATCGATAGTACGACAATTACTATACTCATTGCTCTTATTATTATCAATCTAACTCATATTATTAACCATATTATGCAGATATGATCGATAGAACGACAATTACTATACTCATTACTCTTATTATTATCAATCTAACTCATATTATTAGGCATATTGTGCTTATATGAGCGATAGAACGACAATTACTATATTTATTACACTCACTGTTATCAATCTAACTCATATTATTAACCATATTATGCAGATATGATCGATAGAACGACAATTACTATACTCATTACTCTTATTATTATCAATCTAACTCATGCTATTAGCCATATTATGGTTATTTGATCGATATAACGACAATTACTATACTTATTACTCTTATTATTATCAATCTAACTCATATTATTTACCATACTATGCAGATATGATCGATAGAACCACAATTACTATACTTATTACTCTTATTATTATCAATCTAACTCATATTATTAGCCATATTATGCTTATATTATCGATAGAACGACAATTACTATACTTATTACGCTTATTATTATCAACCTAACTCATATTATTAGCCATATTATGCTTATATTATCGATAGAACGACAATTACTATACTTATTACTGTTATTATTATCAATCTAACTCATATTATTAGCCATATTATGCTTATATGATCGATAGTACGACAATTACTATACTTATTACTCCTATTATTATAAATCTAACTCACATTATTAGCCATATTATGCTTATATGATCGATAGTACGACAATTACTATACTCATTACTCTTATTATTATTAATCTAACTCATGCTATTAGCCATATTATGCTTATATGATCGATATAACGACAATTACTATACTTATTACTCTTATTATTATCAATCTAACTCATATTATTAACCATATTATGCAGATATGATCGATAGAACGACAATTACTATACTTATTACTGTTATTATTATCAATCTAACTCATATTATTAGCCATATTGTGCTTATATGATCGATAGAACGACAATTACTATACTTATTACTCCTATTATTATAAATCTAACTCATATTATTAGCCATATTATGCTTATATGATCGATAGTACGACAATTACTATACTCATTGCTCTTATTATTATCAATCTAACTCATATTATTAACCATATTATGCAGATATGATCGATAGAACGACAATTACTATACTCATTACTCTTATTATTATCAATCTAACTCATATTATTAGGCATATTGTGCTTATATGAGCGATAGAACGACAATTACTATATTTATTACACTCACTGTTATCAATCTAACTCATATTATTAACCATATTATGCAGATATGATCGATAGAACGACAATTACTATACTCATTACTCTTATTATTATCAATCTAACTCATGCTATTAGCCATATTATGGTTATTTGATCGATATAACGACAATTACTATACTTATTACTCTTATTATTATCAATCTAACTCATATTATTTACCATACTATGCAGATATGATCGATAGAACCACAATTACTATACTTATTACTCTTATTATTATCAATCTAACTCATATTATTAGCCATATTATGCTTATATTATCGATAGAACGACAATTACTATACTTATTACTCCTATTATTATAAATCTAACTCACATTATTAGCCATATTATGCTTATATGATCGATAGTACGACAATTACTATACTCATTACTCTTATTATTATTAATATAACTCATGCTATTAGCCATATTATGCTTATATGATCGATATAACGACAATTACTATACTTATTACTCTTATTATTATCAATCTAACTCATATTATTAACCATATTATGCAGATATGATCGATAGAACGACAATTACTATACTTATTACTGTTATTATTATCAATCTAACTCATATTATTAGCCATATTGTGCTTATATGATCGATAGAACGACAATTACTATACTTATTACTCCTATTATTATAAATCTAACTCATATTATTAGCCATATTATGCTTATATGATCGATAGTACGACAAATACTATACTCATTGCTCTTATTATCATCAATCTAACTCATATTATTAACCATATTATGCAGATATGATCGATAGAACGACAATTACTACACTTATTACTCTTATTATTATCAACCTAACTCATATTATTAGCCATATTATGCTTAAATGATGGATAGAACGACAATTACTATACTTATTACTCTTATTATTATGAATCTAACTCATATTATTAACCATATTATGCAATTATGAACGATAGGACGACAATTACTATACTTATTCCACTTATCATTATCAATCTAACTCATATTATTAGCCATATTATGCTTATATGATCGATAGAACGACAATTACTATACTTATTACTCTTATTATTATGAATCTAACTCATATTATTAACCATATTATGCAATTATGATCGATAGGACGACAATTACTATACTTATTACACTTATTATTATCAATCTAACTCATATTATTAGCCATATTGTGCCTATATGATCGATAGAACGACAATTACTATACTTATTACGTTTATTATTATCAATCCAACTCATATTATTAGCCATATTATGCTTATATGATCGATAGAATGAGAATTACTACACTTATTACTCTTATTATTATCAATCTAACTCATATTATTAGCCATATTATGCTTATATTATCGATAGAACGACAATTACTATACTTATTACTGTTATTATTATCAATCTAACTCATATTATTAGCCATATTGTGCTTTTATGATCGATAGAACGACAATTACTATATTTATTACACTCACTATTATCAATCTAACTCATATTATTAGCCATATTATGGTTATATGACCGATAGAACGACAATTACTATACTCATTACTCTTATTATTATCAATCTAACTCATGCTATTAGCCATATTATGCTTATATGATCGATATAACGACAATTACTATACTTATTACTCTTATTATTATCAATCTAACTCATATTATTAACCATATTATGCTTATATTATCGATAGAACGACAATTACTATACTTATTACACTTATTATTATCAATCTAACTCATGTTATTAGCCATATTATGCTTATATGATCGCTAGAACGACAATTACTATACTTATTACTCTTATTATTATCAATCTAACTCATATTATTAGCCATATTATGCTTACATGATCGATAGTACGACAATTACTATACTCATTGCTCTTATTATTATCAATCTAACTCATATTATTAACCATATTATGCAGATATGATCGATAGAACGACAATTACTATACTCATTACTCTTATTATTATCAATCTAACTCATATTATTAGGCATATTGTGCTTATATGAGCGATAGAACGACAATTACTATATTTATTACACTCACTGTTATCAATCTAACTCATATTATTAACCATATTATGCAGATATGACCGATAGAACGACAATTACTATACTCATTACTCTTATTATTATCAATCTAACTCATATTATTAACCATATTATGCAGATATGATCGATAGAACGACAATTACTATACTTATTACTCTTATTATTATAAATCTAACTCATATTATTAGCCATATTATGCTTACATGATCGATAGTACGACAATTACTATACTCATTGCTCTTATTATTATCAATCTAACTCATATTATTAACCATATTATGCAGATATGATCGATAGAACGACAATTACTATACTCATTACTCTTATTATTATCAATCTAACTCATATTATTAGGCATATTGTGCTTATATGAGCGATAGAACGACAATTACTATATTTATTACACTCACTGTTATCAATCTAACTCATATTATTAACCATATTATGCAGATATGACCGATAGAACGACAATTACTATACTCATTACTCTTATTATTATCAATCTAACTCATATTATTAACCATATTATGCAGATATGATCGATAGAACGACAATTACTATACTTATTACTCTTATTATTATCAATCTAACTCATATTATTAGCCATATTATGCTTATATTATCGATGGAACGACAATTACTATACTTATTACGCTTATTATTATCAATCCAACTCATATTATTAGCCATATTATGCTTATATGATCGATAGAATGAGAATTACTACACTTATTACTCTTATTATTATCAATCTAACTCATATTATTAGCCATATTATGCTTATATTATCGATAGAACGACAATTACTATACTTATTACTGTTATTATTATCAATCTAACTCATATTATTAGCCATATTGTGCTTTTATGATCGATAGAACGACAATTACTATATTTATTACACTCACTATTATCAATCTAACTCATATTATTAGCCATATTATGGTTATATGACCGATAGAACGACAATTACTATACTCATTACTCTTATTATTATCAATCTAACTCATGCTATTAGCCATATTATGCTTATATGATCGATATAACGACAATTACTATACTTATTACTCTTATTATTATCAATCTAACTCATATTATTAGCCATATTGTGCTTATATGGTCGATAGAACGACAATTACTATACTTATTACTCTTATTATTATAAATCTAACTCATATTATTAGCCATATTATGCTTACATGATCGATAGTACGACAATTACTATACTCATTGCTCTTATTATTATCAATCTAACTCATATTATTAACCATATTATGCAGATATGATCGATAGAACGACAATTACTATACTCATTACTCTTATTATTATCAATCTAACTCATATTATTAGGCATATTGTGCTTATATGAGCGATAGAACGACAATTACTATATTTATTACACTCACTGTTATCAATCTAACTCATATTATTAACCATATTATGCAGATATGACCGATAGAACGACAATTACTATACTCATTACTCTTATTATTATCAATCTAACTCATGCTATTAGCCATATTATGGTTATATGATCGATATAACGACAATTACTATACTTATTACTCTTATTATTATCAATCTAACTCATATTATTAACCATATTATGCAGATATGATCGATAGAACGACAATTACTATACTTATTACTCTTATTATTATCAATCTAACTCATATTATTAGCCATATTATGCTTATATTATCGATGGAACGACAATTACTATACTTATTACGCTTATTATTATCAACCTAACTCATATTATTAGCCATATTATGCTTATATTATCGATAGAACGACAATTACTATACTTATTACTGTTATTATTATCAATCTAACTCATATTATTAGCCATATTATGCTTATATGATCGATAGTACGACAATTACTATACTTATTACTCCTATTTTTATAAATCTAACTCACATTATTAGCCATATTATGCTTATATGATCGATAGTACGACAATTACTATACTCATTACTCTTATTATTATTAATCTAACTCATGCTATTAGCCATATTATGCTTAAATGATGGATAGAACGACAATTACTATACTTATTACTCTTATTATTATGAATCTAACTCATATTATTAACCATATTATGCTTATATGATCGATAGTACGACAAATACTATACTCATTGCTCTTATTATCATCAATCTAGCTCATATTATTAACCATATTATGCAGATATGATCGATAGAACGACAATTACTACACTTATTACTCTTATTATTATCAACCTAACTCATATTATTAGCCATATTATGCTTAAATGATGGATAGAACGACAATTACTATACTTATTACTCTTATTATTATGAATCTAACTCATATTATTAACCATATTATGCAATTATGAACGATAGGACGACAATTACTATACTTATTCCACTTATCATTATCAATCTAACTCATATTATTAGCCATATTATGCTTATATGATCGATAGAACGACAATTACTATACTTATTACTCTTATTATTATGAATCTAACTCATATTATTAACCATATTATGCAATTATGATCGATAGGACGACAATTACTATACTTATTACACTTATTATTATCAATCTAACTCATATTATTAGCCATATTGTGCCTATATGATCGATAGAACGACAATTACTATACTTATTACGTTTATTATTATCAATCCAACTCATATTATTAGCCATATTATGCTTATATGATCGATAGAATGAGAATTACTACACTTATTACTCTTATTATTATCAATCTAACTCATATTATTAGCCATATTATGCTTATATTATCGATAGAACGACAATTACTATACTTATTACTGTTATTATTATCAATCTAACTCATATTATTAGCCATATTGTGCTTTTATGATCGATAGAACGACAATTACTATATTTATTACACTCACTATTATCAATCTAACTCATATTATTAACCATATTATGCTTATATTATCGATAGAACGACAATTACTATACTTATTACACTTATTATTATCAATCTAACTCATGTTATTAGCCATATTATGCTTATATGATCGCTAGAACGACAATTACTATACTTATTACTCTTATTATTATCAATCTAACTCATATTATTAACCATATTATGCAGATATGATCGATAGAACGACAATTACTATACTTATTACTCTTATTATTATCAATCTAACTCATATTATTAGCCATATTGTGCTTATATGGTCGATAGAACGACAATTACTATACTTATTACTCTTATTATTATAAATCTAACTCATATTATTAGCCATATTATGCTTACATGATCGATAGTACGACAATTACTATACTCATTGCTCTTATTATTATCAATCTAACTCATATTATTAACCATATTATGCAGATATGATCGATAGAACGACAATTACTATACTCATTACTCTTATTATTATCAATCTAACTCATATTATTAGGCATATTGTGCTTATATGAGCGATAGAACGACAATTACTATATTTATTACACTCACTGTTATCAATCTAACTCATATTATTAACCATATTATGCAGATATGACCGATAGAACGACAATTACTATACTCATTACTCTTATTATTATCAATCTAACTCATGCTATTAGCCATATTATGGTTATATGATCGATATAACGACAATTACTATACTTATTACTCTTATTATTATCAATCTAACTCATATTATTAACCATATTATGCAGATATGATCGATAGAACGACAATTACTATACTTATTACTCTTATTATTATCAATCTAACTCATATTATTAGCCATATTATGCTTATATTATCGATGGAACGACAATTACTATACTTATTACGCTTATTATTATCAACCTAACTCATATTATTAGCCATATTATGCTTATATTATCGATAGAACGACAATTACTATACTTATTACTGTTATTATTATCAATCTAACTCATATTATTAGCCATATTATGCTTATATGATCGATAGTACGACAATTACTATACTTATTACTCCTATTATTATAAATCTAACTCACATTATTAGCCATATTATGCTTATATGATCGATAGTACGACAATTACTATACTCATTACTCTTATTATTATTAATCTAACTCATGCTATTAGCCATATTATGCTTAAATGATGGATAGAACGACAATTACTATACTTATTACTCTTATTATTATGAATCTAACTCATATTATTAACCATATTATGCAATTATGAACGATAGGACGACAATTACTATACTTATTCCACTTATCATTATCAATCTAACTCATATTATTAGCCATATTATGCTTATATGATCGATAGAACGACAATTACTATACTTATTACTCTTATTATTATGAATCTAACTCATATTATTAACCATATTATGCAATTATGATCGATAGGACGACAATTACTATACTTATTACACTTATTATTATCAATCTAACTCATATTATTAGCCATATTGTGCCTATATGATCGATAGAACGACAATTACTATACTTATTACTCTTACTATTATAAATCTAACTCATATTATTAGACATATTATGCTTATATGATCGATAGTACGACAATTACTATACTCATTACTCTTATTATTATCAATCTAACTCATATTATTAACCATATTATGCACATATGATCGATAGCACGACATTTACTATACTTATTACTCGTATTATTATCAACCTAACGCATATTGTTAGCCATATTATGCTTATATGATCGACAGAAAGACAATCACTATACTTATTACTCTTATTATTATCTACCTAACTCATATTATTAGCCATATTATGCTTATATTATCGATAGAACGACAATTACTATACTTATTGCACTTATTATTATCAATCTAACTCATGTTATTAGCCATATTATGCTTATATGATCGATAGAACGACAATTATGATACTTATTACTCTTATTATTATCAATCTAACTCATATTATTAACCATATTATGCAGATATGATCGATAGAACGACAATTACTATACTTATTACTCTTATTATTATCAATCTAACTCATATTATTAGCCATATTGTGCTTATATGATCGATAGAACGACAATTACTATACTTATTACTCTTATTATTATAAATCTAACTCATATTATTAGCCATATTATGCTTACATGATCGATAGTACGACAATTACTATACTCATTGCTCTTATTATTATTAATCTAACTCATATTATTAACCATATTATGCAGATATGATCGATAGAACGACAATTACTATACTCATTACTCTTATTATTATCAATCTAACTCATATTATTAGGCATATTGTGCTTATATGAGCGATAGAACGACAATTACTATATTTATTACACTCACTGTTATCAATCTAACTCATATTATTAACCATATTATGCAGATATGATCGATAGAACGACAATTACTATACTCATTACTCTTATTATTATCAATCTAACTCATGCTATTAGCCATATTATGGTTATATGATCGATATAACGACAATTACTATACTTATTACTCTTATTATTATCAATCTAACTCATATTATTAACCATATTATGCAGACATGATCGATAGAACGACAATTACTATACTTATTACTCTCATTATTATCAATCTAACTCATATTATTAGACATATTATGCTTATATGATCGATAGTACGACAATTACTATACTCATTACTCTTATTATTATCAATCTAACTCATATTATTAACCATATTATGCACATATGATCGATAGCACGACATTTACTATACTTATTACTCGTATTATTATCAACCTAACGCATATTGTTAGCCATATTATGCTTATATGATCGATAGAAAGACAATCACTATACATATTACCCTTATTATTATCTACCTAACTCATATTATTAGCCATATTATGCTTATATTATCGATAGAACGACAATTACTATACTTATTGCACTTATTATTATCAATCTAACTCATATTATTAGCCATATTATGCTTATATGATCGATAGTACGACAATTACTATACTTATTACTCCTATTATTATAAATCTAACTCACATTATTAGCCATATTATGCTTATATGATCGATAGTACGACAATTACTATACTCATTACTCTTATTATTATTAATCTAACTCATGCTATTAGCCATATTATGCTTAAATGATGGATAGAACGACAATTACTATACTTATTACTCTTATTATTATGAATCTAACTCATATTATTAACCATATTATGCAATTATGAACGATAGGACGACAATTACTATACTTATTCCACTTATCATTATCAATCTAACTCATATTATTAGCCATATTATGCTTATATTATCGATAGAACGACAATTACTATACTCATTACGCTTATTATTATCAACCTAACTCATATTATTAGCCATATTATGCTTATATTATCGATAGAACGACAATTACTATACTTATTACACTTATTATTATCAATCTAACTCATATTATTAGCCATATTGTGCCTATATGATCGATAGAACGACAATTACTATACTTATTACTCTTACTATTATAAATCTAACTCATATTATTAGACATATTATGCTTATATGATCGATAGTACGACAATTACTATACTCATTACTCTTATTATTATCAATCTAACTCATATTATTAACCATATTATGCACATATGATCGATAGCACGACATTTACTATACTTATTACTCGTATTATTATCAACCTAACGCATATTGTTAGCCATATTATGCTTATATGATCGACAGAAAGACAATCACTATACTTATTACTCTTATTATTATCTACCTAACTCATATTATTAGCCATATTATGCTTATATTATCGATAGAACGACAATTACTATACTTATTGCACTTATTATTATCAATCTAACTCATGTTATTAGCCATATTATGCTTATATGATCGATAGAACGACAATTATGATACTTATTACTCTTATTATTATCAATCTAACTCATATTATTAACCATATTATGCAGATATGATCGATAGAACGACAATTACTATACTTATTACTCTTATTATTATCAATCTAACTCATATTATTAGCCATATTGTGCTTATATGATCGATAGAACGACAATTACTATACTTATTACTCTTATTATTATAAATCTAACTCATATTATTAGCCATATTATGCTTACATGATCGATAGTACGACAATTACTATACTCATTGCTCTTATTATTATTAATCTAACTCATATTATTAACCATATTATGCAGATATGATCGATAGAACGACAATTACTATACTCATTACTCTTATTATTATCAATCTAACTCATATTATTAGGCATATTGTGCTTATATGAGCGATAGAACGACAATTACTATATTTATTACACTCACTGTTATCAATCTAACTCATATTATTAACCATATTATGCAGATATGATCGATAGAACGACAATTACTATACTCATTACTCTTATTATTGTCAATCTAACTCATGCTATTAGCCATATTATGGTTATATGATCGATATAACGACAATTACTATACTTATTACTCTTATTATTATCAATCTAACTCATATTATTAACCATATTATGCAGACATGATCGATAGAACGACAATTACTATACTTATTACTCTTATTATTATCAATCTAACTCATATTATTAGACATATTATGCTTATATGATCGATAGTACGACAATTACTATACTCATTACTCTTATTATTATCAATCTAACTCATATTATTAACCATATTATGCACATATGATCGATAGCACGACATTTACTATACTTATTACTCGTATTATTATCAACCTAACGCATATTGTTAGCCATATTATGCTTATATGATCGATAGAAAGACAATCACTATACTTATTACCCTTATTATTATCTACCTAACTCATATTATTAGCCATATTATGCTTATATTATCGATAGAACGACAATTACTATACTTATTGCACTTATTATTATCAATCTAACTCATGTTATTAGCCATATTATGCTTATATGATCGATAGAACGACAATTATGATACTTATTACTCTTATTATTATCAATCTAACTCATATTATTAACCATATTATGCAGACATGATCGATAGAACGACAATTACTATACTTATTACTCTTATTATTATCAATCTAACTCATATTATTAGACATATTATGCTTATATGATCGATAGTACGACAATTACTATACTCATTACTCTTATTATTATCAATCTAACTCATATTATTAACCATATTATGCACATATGATCGATAGCACGACATTTACTATACTTATTACTCGTATTATTATCAACCTAACGCATATTGTTAGCCATATTATGCTTATATGATCGATAGAAAGACAATCACTATACTTATTACTCTTATTATTATCTACCTAACTCATATTATTAGCCATATTATGCTTATATTATCGATAGAACGACAATTACTATACTTATTGCACTTATTATTATCAATCTAACTCATGTTATTAGCCATATTATGCTTATATGATCGATAGAACGACATTTATGATACTTATTACTCTTATTATTATCAATCTAACTCATATTATTAACCATATTATGCAGATATGATCGATAGAACGACAATTACTATACTTATTACTCTTATTATTATCAATCTAACTCATATTATTAGCCATATTGTGCTTATATGATCGATAGAACGACAATTACTATACTTATTACTCTTATTATTATAAATCTAACTCATATTATTAGCCATATTATGCTTACATGATCGATAGTACGACAATTACTATACTCATTGCTCTTATTATTATCAATCTAACTCATATTATTAACCATATTATGCAGATATGATCGATAGAACGACAATTACTATACTCATTACTCTTATTATTATCAATCTAACTCATATTATTAGGCATATTGTGCTTATATGAGCGATAGAACGACAATTACTATATTTATTACACTCACTGTTATCAATCTAACTCATATTATTAACCATATTATGCAGATATGATCGATAGAACGACAATTACTATACTCATTACTCTTATTATTATCAATCTAACTCATGCTATTAGCCATATTATGGTTATATGATCGATATAACGACAATTACTATACTTATTACTCTTATTTTTATCAATCTAACTCATATTATTAACCATATTATGCAGACATGATCGATAGAACGACAATTACTATACTTATTACTCTTATTATTATCAATCTAACTCATATTATTAGCCATATTATGCTTATATTATCGATAGAACGACAATTACTATACTTATTACGCTTATTATTATCAATCTAACTCATATTATTAGGCATATTATCCTTATATGATCGATAGAATGAGAATTACTATACTCACTACACTTAGTATTATCAATCTAACTCATGCTATTAGCCATATTATGGTTATATGATCGATATAACGACAATTACTATACTTATTACTCTTATTATTATCAATCTAACTCATATTATTAACCATATTACGCAGATATGATCGATAGAACGACAATTACTATACTTATTACTCTTATTATTATCAATCTAACTCATATTATTAACCATATTATGCAGATATGATCGATAGAACGACAATTACTACACTTATTACTCTTATTATTATCAACCTAACTCATATTATTAGCCATATTATGCTTATATTATCGATAGAACGACAATTACTATACTTATTACTGTTATTATTATCAATCTAACTCATATTATTAGCCATATTATGCTTATATGATCGATAGTACGACAATTACTATACTCATTACTCTTATTATTATCAATCTAACTCATATTATTAGCCATATTATGCTTATATGATCGATAGAATGACAATTACTATACTCACTACTCTTAGTATTATCAATCTAACTCATATTATTAGCCATATTATGCTTATATTATCGATAGAACGACAATTACTATACTTATTACTGCATTATTATCAATCTAACTCATATTATTAGCCATATTGTTCTTATATGATCGATAGAACGACAATTACTATACTTATTACTCCTATTATTATAAATCTAACTCATATTATTAGCCATATTATGCTTATATGATCGATAGTACGACAATTACTATACTCATTACACTTATTATTATTAATCTAACTCATGCTATTAGCCATATTATGCTTATATGATCGATATAACGACAATTACTATACTTATTACTCTTATTATTATCAATCTAACTCATATTATTAACCATATTATGCAGATATGATCGATAGAACGACAATTACTATACTTATTACTGTTATTATTATCAATCTAACTCATATTATGAACCATATTATGCAGATATGATCGATAGAACGACAATTACTATACTTATTACTCCTATTATTATAAATCTAACTCATATTATTAGCCATATTATGCTTATATGATCGATAGTACGACAAATACTATACTCATTGCTCTTATTATCATCAATCTAACTCATATTATGAACCATATTATGCAGATATGATCGATAGAACGACAATTACTACACTTATTACTCTTATTATTATCAACCTAACTCATATTATTAGCCATATTATGCTTAAATGATGGGTAGAACGACAATTACTATACTTATTACTCTTATTATTATGAATCTAACTCATATTATTAACCATATTATGCAGACATGATCGATAGAACGACAATTACTATACTTATTACTCTTATTATTATCAATCTAACTCATATTATTAGACATATTATGCTTATATGATCGATAGTACGACAATTACTATACTCATTACTCTTATTATTATCAATCTAACTCATATTATTAACCATATTATGCAGACATGATCGATAGTACGACAAATACTATACTCATTGCTCTTATTATCATCAATCTAACTCATATTATGAACCATATTATGCAGATATGATCGATAGAACGACAATTACTACACTTATTACTCTTATTATTATCAACCTAACTCATATTATTAGCCATATTATGCTTAAATGATGGGTAGAACGACAATTACTATACTTATTACTCTTATTATTATGAATCTAACTCATATTATTAACCATATTATGCAATTATGATCGATAGGACGACAATTACTATACTTATTACACTTATTATTATCAATCTAACTCATGTTATTAGCCATATTATGCTTATATGATCGATAGAACGACAATTACTATACTTATTACTCTTATTATTATCAATCTAACTCATATTATTAACCATATTATGCAGATATGATCGATAGAACGACAATTACTATACTTATTACTCTTATTATTATCAATCTAACTCATATTATTAGCCATATTGTGCTTATATGATCGATAGAACGACAATTACTATACTTATTACTCTTATTATTATAAATCTAACTCATATTATTAGCCATATTATGCTTACATGATCGATAGTACGACAATTACTATACTCATTGCTCTTATTATTATCAATCTAACTCATATTATTAACCATATTATGCAGATATGATCGATAGAACGACAATTACTATACTCATTACTCTTATTATTATCAATCTAACTCATATTATTAGGCATATTGTGCTTATATGAGCGATAGAACGACAATTACTATATTTATTACACTCACTGTTATCAATCTAACTCATATTATTAACCATATTATGCAGATATGATCGATAGAACGACAATTACTATACTTATTACTCTTATTATTATCAATCTAACTCATATTATTAGCCATATTATGCTTATATTATCGATAGAACGACAATTACTATACTTATTACGCTTATTATTATCAATCTAACTCATATTATTAGGCATATTATCCTTATATGATCGATAGAATGAGAATTACTATACTCACTACTCTTAGTATTATCAATCTAACTCGTATTATTAGCCATATTATGCTTTATTATCGATAGAACGACAATTACTATACTTATTACTGTTATTATTATCAACCTAACTCATATTATTAGCCATATTGTGCTTATATGATCGATAGAACGACAATTACTATACTTATTACTCCTATTATTATAAATCTAACTCATATTATTAGCCATATTATGCTTATATGATCGATAGTACGACAAATACTATACTCATTGCTCTTATTATCATCAATCTAACTCATATTATTATCCATATTATGCAGATATGATCGATAGAACGACAATTACTACACTTATTACTCTTATTATTATCAACCTAACTCATATTATTAGCCATATTATGCTTAAATGATGGATAGAACGACAATTACTATACTTATTACTCTTATTATTATGAATCTAACTCATATTATTAACCATATTATGAAATTATGATCGATAGGACGACAATTACTATACTTATTACACTTATTATTATCAATCTAACTCATGTTATTAGCCATATTATGCTTATATGATCGATAGAACGACAATTACTATACTTATTACTCTTATTATTATCAATCTAACTCATATTATTAGCCATATTATGCTTACATGATCGATAGTACGACAATTACTATACTCATTGCTCTTATTATTATCAATCTAACTCATATTATTAACCATATTATGCAGATATGATCGATAGAACGACAATTACTATACTCATTACTCTTATTATTATCAATCTAACTCATGCTATTAGCCATATTATGCTTATATTATCGATAGAACGACAATTACTATACTCATTACTCTTATTATTATCAATCTAACTCATATTATTAGCCATATTATGCTTATATGATCGATAGTACGACAATTACTATACTCATTACTCTTATTATTATCAATCTAACTCATATTATTAGCCATATTATGCTTATATGATCGATAGAACGACAATCACTATACTTATTACTCTTATTATTATCAACCTAACTCATATTATTAGCCATATTATGCTTATATTATCGATAGAACGACAATTACTATACTTATTACTGTTATTATTATCAATCTAACTCATATTATTAGCCATATTATGCTTATATGATCGATAGTACGACAATTACTATACTTATTACTCCTATTATTATAAATCTAACTCACATTATTAGCCATATTATGCTTATATGATCGATAGTACGACAATTACTATACTCATTACTCTTATTATTATTAATCTAACTCATGCTATTAGACATATTATGCTTATATGATCGATATAACGACAATTACTATACTTATTACTCTCATTATTATCAATCTAACTCATATTATTAACCATATTATGCAGATATGATCGATAGAACGACAATTACTATACTTATTACTGTTATTATTATCAATCTAACTCATATTATTAGCCATATTGTGCTTATATGATCGATAGAACGACAATTACTATACTTATTACTCCTATTATTATAAATCTAACTCATATTATTAGCCATATTATGCTTATATGATCGATAGTACGACAAATACTATACTCATTGCTCTTATTATCATCAATCTAACTCATATTATTAACCATATTATGCAGATATGATCGATAGAACGACAATTACTACACTTATTACTCTTATTATTGTCAACCTAACTCATATTATTAGCCATATTATGCTTAAATGATGGATAGAACGACAATTACTATACTTATTACTCTTATTATTATGAATCTAACTCATATTATTAACCATATTATGCAATTATGAACGATAGGACGACAATTACTATACTTATTCCACTTATCATTATCAATCTAACTCATATTATTAGCCATATTATGCTTATATGATCGATAGAACGACAAATACTATACTTATTACTCTTATTATTATGAATCTAACTCATATTATTAACCATATTATGCAATTATGATCGATAGGACGACAATTACTATACTTATTACACTTATTATTATCAATCTAACTCATATTATTAGCCATATTGTGCTTATATGATCGATAGAACGACAATTACTATACTTATTACTCTTACTATTATAAATCTAACTCATATTATTAGACATATTATGCTTATATGATCGATAGTACGACAATTACTATACTCATTACTCTTATTATTATCAATCTAACTCATATTATTAACCATATTATGCACATATGATCGATAGCACGACAATTACTATACTTATTACACTCACTATTATCAATCTAACTCATATTATTAACCATATTATGCAGATATGATCGATAGCACGACATTGACTATTCTTATTACTCTTATTACTATCAACCTAACTCATATTATTAGCCATATTATGCTTATATGATCGATAGAACGACAATCACTATACTTATTACTCTTATTATTATCAACCTAAGTCATATTATTAGCCATATTATGCTTATATTATCGATAGAACGACAATTACTATACTTATTACTGTTATTATTATCAATCTAACTCATATTATTAGCCATTATATGCTTAAATGATCGATAGAACGACAATTACTATACTTATTACTCTTATTATTATCTACCTAACTCATATTATTAGCCATATTATGCTTATATTATCGATAGAACGACAATTACTATACTTATTACGTTTATTATTATCAATCCAACTCATATTATTAGCCATATTATGCTTATATGATCGATAGAATGAGAATTACTACACTTATTACTCTTATTATTATCAACCTAACTCATATTATTAGCCATATTATGCTTAAATGATGGATAGAACGACAAATACTATACTTATTACTAATATTATTATCAATCTAACTCATATTACTAACCATATTATGCTAATATGATCGATAGAACGACAATTACTATACTTATTACACTCACTATTATCAATCTAACTCATATTATTAGCCATATTATGCTTATATTATCGATAGAACGACAATTACTATACTTATTACACTCACTATTATCAATCTAACTCATATTATTAGCCATATTATGCTTATATTATCGATAGAACGACAATTACTATACTTATTACTGTTATTATTATCAATCTAACTCATATTATTAGCCATATTGTGCTTATATGATCGATAGAACGACAATTACTATATTTATTACACTCACTATTATCAATCTAACTCATATTATTAGCCATATTATGGTTATATGACCGATAGAACGACAATTACTATACTCATTACTCTTATTATTATCAATCTAACTCATGCTATTAGCCATATTATGCTTATATGATCGATATAACGACAATTACTATACTTATTACTCTTATTATTATCAATCTAACTCATATTATTAACCATATTATGCTTATATTATCGATAGAACGACAATTACTATACTTATTACGCTTATTATTATCAATCTAACTCATATTATTAGCCATATTATACTTATATTATCGATAGATCGACAATCACTATACTTATTACTGTTATTTTTATCAATCTAACTCATATTATTAGCCATATTGTGCTTATATGATCGATAGAACGACAATTACTATACTTATTACTCCTATTATTATAAATCTAACTCATATTCTTAGCCATATTATGCTTATATGATCGATAGTAC